>NC_067463.1:2747500-2887500 GCF_025434085.1 Hippocampus zosterae | reverse complement strand
CATATGGGTTCCGAGGTCGTCCATCCGGTCGGGATGGCAGGTCTATGGCTTGAAGGACGTTGACGATGAGCTGATGGCCTACTTTGTCATACCACAGTTTCACCTGAAATGTTATTTGAAGGCATTTAACCCCTCTCTGTCTACATATATTGTAGCCATTCAAATGATGTATCAGTTGGTTTATCTCCCTGATGTCGGTACTTACTGACAGTTGTCCAGGCAGCACCAGAGGAAGTTCTCTGAGGGTTCCTGGGCTTGTTGGGGACATCACTGATATAGTTGGACGCTCCATTTTCTGTGACTCAAAGGAACTCGAACCTGCTAAAGGATGGTGAGTACAACACCGGGTGATGTAAAACAAAAAATGGAAACAACAGGCACTCCAAGATTAGAAAGATTTTCAAAACAATTCAAAAATGTGTTCAGAATATCAATAAAATAGACTAATCCATCCATGCATCCATCCATCCATTTTCCAATCCGCTTATCCTCACAAGAGTCGTGGGGGGTCCTGGAGTCGATCCCAGCTGTCATTGGGCAGTAGGCGGGGGACACCCTAAACCGGTCGCCAGCCAAACACAGGAAACACAGAGACGAACAACCATCCGCGCTCACACTTACACCTAGAGACAATGTTGAATGTTCAATCAGCTTGTCGTGCATGTTTTTGGAATGTGGGAGGAAACCGGAGTACCCGGAGAAAACCCATGCAGGCACGGGGAGAACATGCAAACTCCACACAGGAATGCAGGGATCGAACCCACGACTTCTGCACAGTGAGGTCGCCGAGCTAACCACTCGAGCACTGAGCCGCCCTAGACAAATGATTCAGCATCTAATTTGACTATTTCAAAAAACAACTGCCACTTTTGAATACTTACTAGATTCGAGCGGAGGATGTGATGACTCTGGGATTCTAGGAATATCTCTGTAAAAAGTAAATATTCTCCAACATCCATCATCTTTCAAAGACCAAGTACCAAATTAATGCCAAGCAAAGGTTATAAAATTAAAAAAAGGATAATATTAAAAAGAATGTACAACATGTATGTGCCATGTATTTCCGTACAGTATATATGTTAAACATGGTGGGGATAAGCAGGAAAACAATGACAAAGGAAACGCTGTCATTTGAAAGATTTCAGGTCAGTTGTGAGGGACAGGGTCTACTAATTAAATTCAACACTACTAACTGATATGCTTTATATACTTTTCTCAAGAGGTTTTTTGACATAATTCAGTGAATAGAGCTTTTAGATAAAGGAAGGAGAAATCAAAAATTATCTGTAAGAAATTTGTTTTCATCTGGAATAATTATTATAACACATTAATGAAGCCAATCTTACCCTATCGGTCTTGAAACAACTAGTTCCACTTGAGGCTCGGCTTTTGATTCAAGAATGATGTTGTAAACCTCTTTCTTGGTTGCTCCTGGCAATGACTTCCCATTCCACTGCAACACTTCATCACCTGAAACAAACGTGAAAATTTGATTTGCCATAACAGTTGTTAGAAGTGTAAATTTAGTAAAAACTATGTTGAGTCTACTATTGTTTATTACATACATATACTATACTCTTTTACATACATATACTATACTTTGTTCAACTATTTTTTTAAAACTATTATAGATGATTTGCAAATAGCCAAAGGATTACATTAAACCTGCTCACCTGCTCTTAGATGTCCCACGACATCTGCCAGGCTTCCTTTTTTTACTTTGGTGATGAAGGCCCCAAGTCTTCCAGTCTCTGTCAGCTTCCCACCTACAACCTACACAAATAAGAACACTGAAACTAAAGACATAACGAAAATTACAAATAACCCCACTCCCCATTGGTGAGATGTATTGTTTTGATTGTTGTTTGTTTGTATGCACACAGAATTTCAACTCAGCCAAGCCCCCCCCGCCCCCCCCCCCCACACACACACACAATACTGTGTTGAGGGCACAAGAACCAAGGTATGATTCTGTCCTGTTTGCTTTGTTTTTCCAGTGTGTAGCCGGAGATTGGCATTTCCTCATGAGCCGCACCCGCCTGTAATCATCCCCGTTATCCTGCTGCCTTTAAAGCTCTGCCACACTGACATCTGTCTGTCAGATTATTTCAGCCTTGCTCACAACTCTCGTTGCTAATGATGGTCTTTGAGCCCTGATATGTTTTGCCAACCAGGAAGGCTTATGTAAAATGATCAAAAGGAGTAGTTATTTCCAATCTATTTAATGTCAAATTTAAATATTTTGCTTTACTTATAGTTTGACTTTGTCTAATTTTCAGATCATCACACAAAAGACCAAAAAGTACAAGGAGGAACGGGAATGAGTGAAAATAGAAGTTCAGCAAGCTGTGGCAGTGAGTATAAGCTGACATGTGGACATCTGTGAACATGGAGACGTACTGTACTTGGCTCTGACAGGCCACGACATTAATGAGAATTTGCAATTGTGTACATCTGTGATGGGAGTACAATACCTTTCCCAGAGTCACACTGCAGATAATTTGTTCCAAGTCAAAAGGGGCATGATGGAGGAATGGGCCATAATCAATAAACTGAATAAAGTGTCTAGTGACCGATGCAGCACCAAACATGATTGCATCTACTGGACAGCTCCAAATTCGGCACTCAATTTGCATTGCACATAGTCTCAAGTAGTCTCTTTGTTAGAAAATCATGTGATCAGACACCCACACAGACATCAATCAGAGACAAACGGAGGCACATTTTCACATACTTCAGATCAAACATTACAGCCAAAGAAAAGCGTGCTCAAGTGCAGCAACCAATGGGATGACCAACTTATCAATAAGATGGCAACCCAGTGGAATAGCGCATAAGAAATGCTGTCAACGCTACATAATGAGAGCGAACCAGTGTGGGTATCTCTGGCCAGATTGGATTCGATTTACAGCTCAAGAGCATAACATCCGAGGAGGAACACTACTTGTGCTTGCCCCTTTACATAAAGTGACAATGAAGTTGTCTGAAGAGAGGCGAGTGTCTGAGTCGTCCCGATGATGAAAATGCTCTATCTTGCACTGGAGGGTTACGCTTCAACCTTGCACACACACCATACACTTACCTGAACACCTGAAGTGTGGAGTCAGACACTGCTTCCAATCCGGATTCAAGTGTGTTAACTCTGCCAACACTTCTAGATCCCAGATTTAAACAACTTTCATCCATCCATCCATTTGCTGATCCACTTATTCTCACAAGGGTGGCGGGTCATGCTGGAGCCTATCCCAGCCGTCTTCGGGCAGTAGGCGGGGGACACCCTGAACTGGTTGCCAGCAAATCGCAGGGCACACAGAGATGAACAACCACCCACGCTCACATTCACACCAAGGAACAATTTAGAGTGTCCAACCAGCCTGCCATGCATGTTTTTATAACGGGAGGAAACCGGAGTACCCGGAGAAAACCCATGCAGGCATGGGGAGAAAATGCAAAGTCCACACAGGAAGGCCGGAGCTGGACCGAACCAACGACATCTGCACTGTGAGGTCGACGCGCTAACCACTCGACCAGGCCCCCTCACTTGGATTTCGTTTTTTAAATATCTATTTTTTTCAACAATTTTTCTTTCAAAGGAAATAATATGTCCGTACATGGTTCTGTTATTGTCTAAACTAGGTCAGTTGACTCTTGTCAAATAAATTGCATGTAGGGACGTATTAGGTCCAGCAGGTGTCAGTGTTCAGTGACAGTGGTTGGATGTGTTGAAATGACACATGACACCTCATTGACCCATTACTACTGAATTTTCTAGACCCTCAGAATTTTGCCTTATAGCTTATTGCCATGTTTAAGTAATTTCCTGGAAGTACCTCCTTGTTATTTGTTCGTTTTTTTCATATTTTAGAATCTGTCAGCAAAATCACTGTGTGACTATCTCTCTCTCTCTCTCAATCCCTCGCTGAGAGATTCTCCAAATTCATGGTCCAGTTTGTGTTTTTGTGCTTACAAATTTCGGTTTGGTATGCATTGACCCTCAGAAAAAAACTATGTGCGTGTGTATGTAGATACCAGTGGTCCTCAACTAGAAATGCTGTAGGTCCACTTTTTTTTCTTTTTTTTTTTTTTTTTAATAAGACCAAGGTCCGGTCCCATGCACGGCGGTCATGGGGAGCAGGGCTATATGCCCATTTAGTATGGTCAAGCCAAGCTTATACAAATCAGCACTCCTCACAACCAACCAATAATGGGGTGCATGAAAATAACAATTATTCACTTTGCCTGTACACAGCAAATAATGAGAGGTATTGTGTTGAGGCACAGGAACTCTTTTATTTTGTTAAGATGTGCCTGCTAAATAATAGAAATAGGCAAATAAGTCATCTTTACTTTAACTTTGTTAAACAGTAGTTGTCTTTTTTCCCTTAATTTAACAAAAACAAAACAAAATACTCATTTTACCAAAATAAATACTAAACATGAAAACAAAAACTTCCTTTTCATTCATTTTCATTCATCTTCCGAAATGCTTGATCCTCACTAGGGTCGCAGGGGGTGCTGGAGCCTATCCCAGCTGTCTCTGGGCAGTAGGCGGGGGACACCCTGAATCGGTTGCCAGCCAATCACAGAACATCCTTTTCATTTGTACAATTCCCCTTTTCACATCCCCTCTGAAATCACTGAAAAATATATCAGAAGAGGAGTTAAGAACCATTTTAAATACTGACACAAGGGAGCACAGGAATGTGCAGTGCTGTTCTTCCACTAAAGGTGAATGCAATGTCTGAGTCATGCAAATATTATTTGAGGACACCATTGTGATGTTCATTTACCATGTTGCGGTGTTCTGGTGTGAAAAAACTGCAAAGATTCCCGGGTAGACGGGAGCAAAACTGCACACAATCGAAACCTCCCGCGATTCGTATTGTCTTATTGTCTGTGTGCGGCTCTCCTGGGCTGAAGCTGTGAGCACACTGTGGCGTTGCGCATGCGTCTGTTTCCTGAGACAATCATCCATTTTGAATGGGTGTGTATTGGGATAGACACTGCTGACACTTATGACATTAAGTTCAGAGTTCAAAAACAATTAACTTTGATTTTTTCAGGTTAAGTGACAATTTATTTCTGTCGAACCAGTTTTTAAATTTGTTTAATTCATTTTCTACGGTTGTCAGGAGCTGTTTCAGATTTATTCCAGAACAGTAGAAAGTTGTATCATCAGCAAATAGGACACATTTAAATTGTTTTGAGACCTTGCAGATATCAGTTATATATAAGATGAATAGTTTTGGACCAAGCACTGACCCCTGAGGAACACCGTGAGTGATTTTCAGTTGATTCGTTTTTTTATTGTTGAGTTGCACGTACTGATATCTGTTCTCTAAATAACTTTTTATTCATTTATAAGCTACACCTCTAATGCCATATCTTTCTAGTTTTTTCAATAATATATTGTGATCTATTGTGTCAAAAGCTTTTTTTAGATCTAGGAAAACCCCAACACTAAATTCTTTGTTGTCTATATTAGTGGCTATTGCTTCCACAAACTCCATAACTGCCATTGAGGTGGTCCGTTTTTCCCTGAAGCCATATTGATTCTCACTTAACAGCGCATGCTTTTGTATAAAGCTATTAAGTCTGCGAGAAAATAGTTTTTCTAATATTTTTGAAAATTGTGGTAGTAGTGATATTGGTCTATAATTTGTAAACAGATGTCTTTCTCCACTTTTAGAGTTTGAAATAACTTTAGCAATTTTCATTTTTGATGGAAAGATACCAGCTTTGAATGACAGGTTGCATATGTGCGTGAAAGGTCGCACTACATATTCTATAATCTGCTTGATTATTGTCATATCAATATTAAAGCAATCAATTGACTTTTTATTTTTAAAAGTTTTTATAATATTTGATACTTCTTCTTGTTTTACAGCAGTAAGGAACATCGTGGAGGAGTTTTTTTCTACGTATCTATCTATTTCAAACAAGTTTGTTGGATCAGGAATTTGTTTTGCTAGGTTACTGCCGATGTTGACAAAATACTCATCGAATTCAGTTGCTATTTCTGCAGTTTTTTCCAAAATAGTATTTTTGCCTTTGATAAAATACTCTGGAAAATCCTTTTTTTTAGGACTATTTCTGATTACTTGGTTAAGTATTTTCCATATTTCTTGTGTGTTACTTTTATTCTGCTCTAATAGTGCATGATAATGATCTCTTTTACTGGTTATTATAATATTTACTAGTTTATTTTTATAGGTCTTGTGTTTTTTTCTACTTCTTCAGTTCTCAATTTTAATAACAATTTATATAAATTGTTTTTCTTTTTACATGTGTCTTCTATGCCTTTCGTTATCCATGGCTTACTTGGGTCTTCATACTTTTTGGAGACTTTAGTTAATGGAAAATGTTTATCATATAATAAGATTATGATAGACTGAAATACTTCAAACGCTGTATTTGGGTCTTCGTTTGAGTAGACCTCGGTCCAGTTTTGTTTTTCTAGGTCTTGCTTAAAGGCATCGATGGAACGTTGGGTTCTTAGTCTTATTTCTGTTATACGAGTTGTTGATTTAGCTTTTCTATCAAAATAATTATGAAGAACTGCAAAAACAGGTAGGTGGTCACTTATGTCATTAATGAGAAGTCCACTTTCCATTTTATGATCAATCTTATTTATAAATATGTTATCTATTAATGTGGCCGTGTCAACTGTTATTTTGCTAGGTTTCAGGATTACTGGGAAAAAGCTGTTGCTGTACACAGTATTTATGAAGTCAGTTGTTTTTTTGTGCCCATTTGTGTTTAATAAGTCAATGTTACAGTCACCACATATTATTCGTGTTTTCTTATTGTTGTAGTAACTGAGCATATCTGTTAGTTTTTTATTAAATGTGTCAATACATGATCCTGGTGTCCTATAGATGCAACTTATGATATTTGATGCATTTTTATTATGTATTTCAATGGTTAGACATTCCATTAGGTTTTCTATTGTGTTTGTCAATCTTTCGATTTTACTGCATTTAATTGCTTTGTCTACATATGTTGCACCCCCCCCCCTCCTTTTTTGTTTTATCTTCATCAAGCCAAGTTTCTGATATGGCAATTATTTTAAATTTATTGAATTTAGTCAGGTATTCTTTGATTTTTGTGAAGTTTTTATAGAGACTTCTACTGTTTAAACTGAGGCTCAGAGGGGATCGAGCCTTTTCTGTTTCTGGTCCATCTCTCTGGAATGACCTCCCACTGAACATTCGGCAAGCCTCCTCGCTGCCCATCTTTAAAGCCCTCCTCAAAACTCACTTGTATTCTTTGGCGTTTGACTCAGCATGACTTAGATTTGCTATTGGTTTTACTGCTTGGTGCTTTCTACCGCCTTATTACTTATTACTTATTACTGATTCGTCTTACTGTTTATTGTATATGTTAAATCGCTCCATGTACAGCACTTTGTATGCAGCGATGGCTGTTTGAAAGTGCTCTATAAATACTGTTGACTTGACTTGACTTGACTTGTTTAAGTGTATTACTGAAAGTGCATTTTCCAATTTTATATTAGTGTTGAATTGTTCATCCAGGTAATAGTCAGAGTTTGTTACCCTTTGTTTGTTCTTGAAATTGTAATTGAAATTGTTCTCGGGATCGAATGGCTTATAGTCAATATCTTCCAAGGGTTGGCAGTCCATGTTTTTGGGATGTGTTAAAGCTCCCGCCCCCACGCAGTCGTCGATGGCTCCCTCGCGGTCGTCGTTGGTTCCCTCGCTGTTGTTGCTCGCTCTCTCTCCGTCATCACTGGGTCCCTTGTGGTCGCTGTCTCCCTTGCGGTCGTCGTCGACTCCCTCACGCTCTCCGGCTGGCTGCCTCCTGGCTCTCTCACGCGCGCTGGCTGGATGTCTCCCGGGTGCCTCAGGCTCGCTGTCTCCCGGCTCCCTCGCGGTCACTGGCTCCCTTGCGGTCGTCGTTGGCTCCCTCGCGGTGGTCACAGGCTGGTTGTCTCCCGGCTTCCTCACGGTCGCTAGCTCACCACAACTGGCCTCGGTCGAGGTCTTCCAGGGTCTTGTCTTCCTGTGCGGTGAGCTCTCTCCACCTCAATTTGCCCCTGTATTAGCAGCTTCTCCTTGAGGATTTTTTGAACTTTTTCCTTTGTTTCAGTCCACGTTTCTCCTGGTTTTTCCTCAATTCCATCAATTACCAAGTTGTTTCTTCTTGACTGTCCTTCCAAGTAGTCCACCTTGTCTGTTAATACAAGCATGCCGTCACATACTTTGTAGAATTCTGTTTGCATGTCTTTGGAATAGCCAGTTTGAGAGATTAGATTTTTTTTAATGTTGTCTACCCCTTTTTGGGTAAAGTTGATGCTGGTTTTTATTTCTTGGACTTCCCTCGTGAGTTTGTTGAGTCTATCATCTTGACAAATCCTTTGAAATTTTCCTGTTGTTGTTGCAAGAGCGCCGTAAAAAGCTCTTTTTGTTGCTGGAGTAATTTGTTTACTTGAGTGAGGGTCAGGGAATCCTCTTCCTGCTTCGTGTCTTGCTTCTGTTTGGGTGGCATTTTGTCGGGTCTCGTTGCTAGCCGGTTGTATGCTAGTTTGTGACGTGTCCAGTGGGCTTGCTGCTGGGTGTTTCTAACGTGGCAAGTGGGTTTACCGGCTCCTTCACGCTCGCTGGTGTTCGGCTGGTTGGTCTCTGGTGGTGGGTTGCAGCTACGTAACGACTTTTTGCAGTTAGCTTCCGTGCTAACGTCCGCGGTTAGCTTCCGTGCTAACGAACTAGCGTTTCCCAATTCAATGTAAACCAGACAGAAAAGGTGCCAACATACTGGTGGTACAATGTTTAAAACAGTTAACCAATCGCTACTGAGGGGCCGGACCGGGGGTGTGGAATCGAAATATCGGGGGCAGTGTTTTCCTTGTATGTCACAATAAAAGTCTGAATTGGCGGGAAGGGAGCTTGAGTGTGATCGCAGAGGAACTAACCGTCATTCGCTCTCAGAGATCCGCTTCCGCCGATATTGAAGACAATTTGCCTGTGTGCAGAGTCATTTCTTTAACTTTGCCTGAGAAAATCTCAGTTGGAGCCTTCTCCTTGATGTATAGCTTGGATGTTTCATCCTGGACAGTGGTTCTCACACTCACCAGTCCCCGGCCTCCTTCCTTTCGGCTTGATTACAGTCTCAGGGTGCTGGATTTGGGATGGAACCCTCCATGCATGGTTAGGAGCTTTCGGGTCTTAACGTCCGTGGTCTGAATCTCTTCCTTTGGCCACCTTATTATTCCTGCAGGGTATCTGATCACTGGCAGGGCATAGCTGTTTATTGCCCGGGTCTTATTCTTGCCATTGAGCTGGCTTCTTAGGACTTGCCTCACTCGCTGGAGGTATTTGGCCGTAGCCGCTTTCCTTGTTGCCAGTTCGAGGTTGCCATTGGCTTGTGGTATACCGAGGTACTTGTAGCTGTCCTCAATGTCTGCTATTGTTCCTTCAGGGAGTGAGACCCCTTATGTGCGGACTACCTTTCCTCTCTTAGTCACCATCCGACTACATTTCTCAAGCCCGAATGAAATCCCGATGTCGCTGCTGTAGATCCTGGTTGTGTGGATCAGGGAGTCTATGTCCCTTTCGCTCTTAGCATACAGCTTTATATCATCCATGTAGAGGAGGTGACTGATCGTAGCTCCATTTCTGAGGCGGCATCCATAGCCTGTCTTGGTGATTTCTTGGCTTAGGGGGTTCAGTCCTATGCAGAACAGCAGTGGGGAGAGTGCATCACCTTGGTTTTTGCCAAATTTGATGGACACTTGGGTAAGTGGCTTGCCATTGGCTTCAAATGTGGTTTTCCACATCCTCATCGAGTTCGCAACGAAGGCTCTTAGGGTCCTGTTCACCTTATACAATTCCAAGCATTCAGTGATCCATGTATGTGGCATCGAGTCATAGGCTTTCTTGTAATCAATCCAGGCTGTGCACAGGTTGGTACGTCGGGACCTGCAGTCTTGTGCGACTGTTCAGTCAACCAGGAGCTGATGTTTGGCTCCTCTGGTATCTCTACCAATGCCCTTCTGTGCCTCGCTCATGTATTGATCCAGGTGTCCACTTATCTTAGCCGCAATGATGCCTGACATGAGCTTCCATGTTGTGGAGAGACAGGTTATTGGCCGATAGTTGGATGGGACCTGCACCCTTTGAGGGATCCTTCATTATCAGGATCGTTCGCCCTTCAGTTAGCCATCCTGGGTGAGTCCCATCCCTCAGCAGCTGGTTCATTTGTGCTGCTGGGCACTCATGGAGTGCTGTGAGTTTCTTTTGCCAGTAGGTGTGGACCATGTCCGGGCCTGGTGCTGTCCAGTTCTTCATATCTGAGACTCTTTCCTGTATGTCTGCCACTGTTATGGTAACTGGGTTCTGTTCAGGGAGGTTGCTGTGCTCCTCTCTCAGGGTCTCCAGCCATTGTGCACTGCTGTTATGTGCAACCTGCTTCTCCCATATGCCTTTCCAGTACCTTTCAGTTTCCAGTCTTGGTGGGTCAGCTCTGTTGTTAGGACCCTGTCACTGAGCGTACACTTTTGCAGGTTGTGTTGCAAACAGCTTGTTTATTCGTCCGAGCTCATTCATTGGGGCTGGCCTCCCAATCTCATCATCTGCATTCATTGGTGTTTGCCTCCCAATCTCTGGTATGACCTCCTCCCCTGATCTGGCAGCCTGGGGCCCTTCACCATGGTACCGGCGTTGTACCTCATCAATCTCAAGTTGTGACAGCAGTTGCCGTTTGTGGATGTTGGAACACTGAGCTACTAGTTGTTTCGTTGTCAACAGTGACTGTGGGTTCCGAAGTAACCATTTTGCCCACATTCTCTGCATGTAGCCCCTCTGACTAGGGTTGCTTGAGTACTAGCATTCCAACAGAGCCATGTTATCGCAACTCGCCCATCTCCGCTTTGTTCCAGTAGCCCATTTTTCATCAAGGTGCTCTGGTTCCCCAGCACCTGACGCAGACCTTGTTTGGCCGGGCGACGTCATGTCATTCATTTTATTGTCCCTCATCATTGTATGAGGTAGGCATTAGCGTGAAGGATCTTGCCCAATCCCAGGCGGGATTCGAAGCACCATCTCCCGTATGCCAAACCGATGCTTACTAACTGAGCTATCCAGCCGCTATATATACCGCTATATATATATATATATATATAAAACACACACGCACACACATACACACACAGACTCATAATACGTGCTGAAAGGAGACAAAGTGAATAAAACAAAGTTTAGAATTGTGAAGAATGAAAGAGATGTTGTGCCATTGTGCCTTTTAGGTATGATATGCATGAATGACCAATTGATCGATAGCAGTATGCAAAATGGCATCGATTGATGTGCAGCATCTTTGCTTACTTTTAGGCCCAGAAGTGACCCAGCTTCCCGTGGCATGGATGATCGCTTGCTCAGCGTGATGCGTCCTATCAGGTGATCGCCCTCTTTCGATGGCTGCCACGTGACAGGATGCTGAAGGAATCAGATGCAAAGATAATTACCCACTCTTAATTTGGGATTTTTTTTTTCAAAACAATGTGTGTTTTTCTCAAGAAATGAAGGTAATTTGACTCCCCACAGACAATTCGTTTATTTGATTGATAAATTCGTAATTTACAAATTGTCATGGAAATCTAAGACTAAAATGAATATTGTGCTGAAACTTACATGCCAAACTGTTGGATCAAGTGGATGACAGTCGAAGTCACCTGCACAAAGTAAAAAGATAAACAGATTTGCTCATATCTACAATTAAAAGCAAAATATACAAACATGTTGAAGAACTATAAGCTGTGGAAGATCGAGTAGTCTGGTGATTATGCCCACAAGCAGGATACCTGACAAAAAGCATTGCCACCAACATAATATTAGGGACACTAGATAAACCTTCTTTGACAAACAATTGCCAGCCAGTTTGGCCGGTGATGCATGTGGCAAGTGTGTCAGTTAGGCACATACTTTGAGTGGAGCATCGAGTATTGAGAATCGCCGGTATTATTCTGCCAGAATCATTCACATTTTAAATTTCCAGTTCCTCATAACGTAATCCCATTTGCCGACTGGAAAAACTTGCTGAGACCGACAAAGTTCGCACTACCATGTGTCACGCGGGTGCACCATGCGACTATCACGTGTGATATAACTTTGTTGAACTAATGAAGAGTCTCTTCAGTGCAACATTTAGAATAAGATAATATTGTGGAAAGGAGGTTGCATGACATGCATAAGTTAACAGAGTGCCGTGTTTGGATAGCTTGGTGCTCCATCCCACTCCAAGCCTCAGCCTACAGCATGCTGAGCTTTCATGTCATAATCAGGTGAGTTAAACAATAAAATACTTCTAAGATAAGATAAGATAAGAAAACCTTTATTAGTCTCGCACTGAAGAAATTCCCAATTCACAGCAACAAAGTTATAAAAGGAAGAAGTAGAACAACAAAATATAGTCTAAAATATAAAATATCGTTCTATTGTCAATATTTAAATTTAATGACGCATTTTAAAATGTAATGCTGGGTCAATTCAAAGGCAACTAACCAGCTAACATCATCATATGCACAGTATGTTCTAATAGCTTATGCACATTGTACGGCAAAGCAAAGAATTTAACCTGGATTTAAAAGCATTGACACTTGGTGCTGACTTTACTTCTGCTGGCACTTTATTTCATTGGTGTGCAACATAACAGCTAAATGCAGCTTCACCATGTTTACTTTGATCTCTGGACTTCATTTAGAGGCCCAACTCTGTAAATCTTATATTCAATCAGCAATGATTTAATGTATACAGGACAAAAACTATTCGGTGATTTACAGACCAGTTGCTGAATTTTTAAATCTACTCAACAGCTAATTAGGAGCAAGTGCAGTAGTACTGGAATAGTATGTTGCGATCACTTTGTTCAGTAGGAACCTGAGCTGCAGCTGTTTGGTGCTCTATTGAGGGAGTCCAGAAAGAAGTTACAATAATAAAGTCTACTGAAGCATGGATAAATTTCTCCTGGTCTGTTTGGAATGGGTGTGGGTGTAAGCTATCGTAATATCCATCCAACCATCCATTTTTAACCAATTTATCCTCACAGGGGTCGTGGGCCAGCTGGAGCCAATCTTTGGGCAATAGGTGGAGGACACCCTGAACTGGTTGCCAGCATATCGCAGGGCACACATAGACGAACAACCATCTGCGCTCATACTCACACCCAGGGACAATTTAGAGTGTTCCATTAACCTGCCATGAATTTTTTGTGGGGGAATGTGGGAATAAATCCATGCAGGCATGGGGAGAACATGAAAAACTCCGCACAGGAAGGCCGCAGCCAGAATCGAACCTTGAACCTCTGCACTATGAGGTCGACGTGATAACCAGTAGTCCACTGTGCCACTTGCTACAATAATAATAATAATAATAATAATAATGATTGGGAGAAGAGGACACACAAAACAGGGTTAGATGGAGGCAACTGATCGCTGTGGCTACACCTGAGGGGAAAAGCCGAAAGGAAAATAATAATAACAATAATAATAATGATAAGTTGGGGCGGCCTGGTAGTCCAGTGGTTAGCACGTCGACTTCACAGTGCAGAGGTACCAGGTTCAATTCCAGCTCGGCCTCCCTGTGTGGAGTTTGCATGTTCTTCCCGGGCCTGTGTGGGTTTTCTCCAGGTACTCCGGTTTACTCCCGCATTCCAAAAAAAAAAAACATGCATGGCAGGCTGATTGAACTCTCTAAATTGTTCCTTGGTGTGAATGTGAGCGTGGGTGGTTGTTCATCTCTGTGTGCCCTGTGATTGGCTGGCAACTGATTCAGGGTGTCCCCCGCCTACTGCCCGAAGACAGCTGGGACAGGCTCCAGCACCCCCCGCGACCCTAGTGAGGATCAAGCGGTTTGAAAAATGGATGTATAGATGGATGATAAGTTGTCAGAGAGTTTATGCCCCACGCAAGGCGAACCATTGGAAACAGGTCCGAAGTGAACGACCAGACAAAGCATGGCTCGCAGATACCTGATGATGACGAATATAATTGGATTATGTTTCCCTTGCCTACTCTGGAGCCAGGCCTGGAGGTGGAGCTCGCTGACGAGTGCCTGGTGGACACGTCTGCAAGGAGGAAAGCCCCACCCGCTACCCAGTTCAGAACCTGGGTGGCGTTCTGGTCCTGGACTTCTTTACTTGTCACGGATTGTCCATAACAAGCACCATGTTCAAACATAAGGGGGTCCATATGTGCACTGAGCAAAGCCCTGGGGATTGATGAGATTCACTTGGAGTTACTAAAGGCTATGAATGTTGCGGGGCTGCCCTGGTTACAACATCGGGGACAGTGCCTCGGGATTGGCAGACTTGGGTGGTGGTCCCTCTTTTAAGAAGTTGGACCGGAGGGTTTGTTCCAACAACAGAGGGTTCACACTCGTCAGCCTCTCGAGAAAGCGCTATCAGTGGTGCTGGAGAGGACGGTCCGTCAGGAAGTCAAATCTCAGATTTTGGAGGAATAGTGTGGTTTTGTTTTATTCATCTCTGGGCATAAATATTTCCCCAATATGCCTCTTCGGAGATATCCTAACCTATCATGTTTTCTATATGTAGAAAACGTGACCAGGTCAAGGAAGAATGTGAAAAGATGCTTCCTTTGCAACACAGCGCTGTTTAAAATACCTTTAACTCCACTTTTCCAAAACGTCATTCGTGAGTGTGAGTGTTGTTGACGTAACACAATAGCGTGCTTTCTTTCCTCCTTTTTCTCTCTGTCTCACTTTAGCTCCTGAGCCATCTATCGAAGCATTTTATATTTTTAATGTTTACACGGTTTTCTTTACGGATGGTAAAATTAGTCAGACAATTTCATACCTTTTTTTTCTTGAGTCTTGGACATTCTTCGAGTAGAGAAAACTGCTTCGGTGGCATGTTGTTTTAAATGTTACTGGCGTAAAGGATTATGGATATATCTCCTGTCCATCCATAAAGGGGGCCCCAGTTTCCTTACTGTGGAAGGGAATTTTGGGGTGATTTCTCCACCATCCACCTCCCCTCATTTCAGCAGGCTTTGGAAATAGCCTGCTGGTGTGGCAGTGTAAGACTCACCGTAGGTGGAATTAGTGACGTGAAGCACCAACCCAACCCACCCCCCAAGCTAATTTACACCAAGATTACACCAAGATCCCTCAAACTGGCATATGTTGAATTATATGTAGAATTGTTAAGTGAAATGAATGACTGCGAAAAATTGCACATCTCACTTTTGCATGGAATGACTGCTTTGTAATGGTGACAAAATGCGCACCTCATGCGAGCTTCATGTTAATTCTTTCCCGTCACTATTCTCTATTCTAATGCAGGCATGATAATGGAAAGCAGTCGCCGCGGGAAGATGCACCAGCAGCAGTATACAGAAAATGTGTTGTAATGAACCACTTTGTATTACAACACTGTACAAAGTCATTGACGAAGTACGACAGTGTGCAAAGCAATCTATGTTGTGTCAGTATAATGGTAAAAGACTAACATGTCAGATCATCTGTGGAGACTTTTAATCCTTGGACGTTATAAAGGGCTTTGCGGTGATGAGCCAAGCAGGGTATACTCAATACTCACCTCCTTAATGGCCCATTACATTGATTTGCAAATCATTCTGTCTTTATGTTTAACATGTACCAACTTCAGTGGCGAAGGTAGGAAAATACACGTTTGCATCAGGGTTCGTTCAATGTCGCAAACGTTTGCCAAACGTTCTCCAGACGTTCACCAACCATTTTTATGTTTTTCTTGTTGCAAGGAAATTTCAGACAACTGGAGAACATTTTACGAACGTCTAGTGACCTTAAACGAACCCTGACGAGAACATTTGCTCCCTTCACAAATGCTCGCAAATATTCGTCCCTCAGTGGGATCGGGGCATGCATGTTTTTGATATGACTTTTGATCGCGGTGCGGACACCCGCAGCGGCTCCTCTTGTTTTATGTTGAGAGGGAAGAAATTTCATCTGTGCTGTATGTTACATGTTACACATACAGTACATTTGACAATAAAGTTTTATCCAATCCAATATTTTAGTTTTGTGTTTGACAAAAAAGGCCAAATCGGAGATAGACAACGGTTTTCTTTTGTTAACTGTTTTACAAAATGGTTTGGTTTGTTTTGATTCATAATATATTCAAAGTTGTAGCAGTCGGTAAACTCGGTAAAATACATTTTACCGAGTTGATATCAAGTCATAGGTGAGAGGTACAGACAGAGGAGGGTAAATGTTTGAGACAAGACACGAGTGTTTAAAAACAGGTAAAAATCACAATCCACAACCATCAACCCATTACCAGTCCCCGAGTCATAGTAATCTGGATTAAAACATCTTGAACCTAACCCGACCGTCACCAGTGAGAGAAATAAGATTTTCGAGCACATTTATCTCAACCATTGCCTGACACAGTCAAACATCATTTACACAGGTGTGAGCTGGTGAATACTATAAAAAGAAAATTCTATAACATGTGACCGTGCCTTCACTTTAGCTTTTGCATCTGGCAGTTCAAAAAGTATTACATTGCAACAGAAACACTGACCTAATTCCATAAATCTGCTGGCCTAAATCACAGGGTCTCTCCAAATAAAGGAGCGCTGTGCTTAGAGCCGCAGTAGCCATGCCACAGAGGTGTAAATGACACTGTAATACAATGTGCTGTCTGCAGAATCTATCCTGTGAGGATGTGATTTCTTTTTTTTTTTTTTTGCAAAATCCTGACGTACTCTGCACGCTACACACGAACATGCCAGGAGCAGATACAGGATTTGCTATTGGAGTTCTACTGTTTTCATGCTTTCTCTTCAACCACCCCAAATGGGCTGGTTGCATCAGAAAGGACATTGAACATAAAAATGGAGCCAGTCAAAAGTTATTCTGTGTGGCAACCCGAAAACATGAAAGGTGTAAACGACAATTTTACTCGGTTTAAAAACGTGTCTCTGTGTCAATCGTGTAACTAATCAGCCTTCAAATTCCTTGTCATGCCACTACCATACACAATGGGATACAGGAATCACCTCAATGTTCTCATGAAGATTATAAGAATTCAACAAATCAGACATTTTTTTTGGTGAGGAGAGATTGCAAGATGACAAAAAAAAATCGTGTGAGTGGTAAAAGGCGAAACCACACAACACCAAGTTTTGGCGACAACAAAATGAGGCTATAAATTGAGTGTTGTTATTGTATTTTAAAAGAACAATAAAGGTCTGACGGGACAAGGATGAAAGTAAATGTTAAATGAATTCCTATAGCATTTTATAAAACTGGTAGAGAGCACATCTGTGTGACTGACCTTTCTCGCTAACGCTTTCCATGTCAACGTCCTCACAGCTGGTGTACTCAGGCGTGGAGCCGCCCTCCTCCTCTGAGCTGCTGATGGACATCTGCCTCTTGTTTACTCCGCGCTTGCTCTTGTACGACCGCGAAGGGGGCGGACGCAAAGACTCAGACTGTTCCGAACTTTGTGAGTCCTTCCTCAACAAGTTGTCCCTATCTTTTTCTCTTGCCATTTGTGTTAAACCTGGCTCAAAGCAGTCCTTCTTTTCTGGAGGCAACGGTCCTCCTGGTTCCCCCGCGGTCCTTTCAACAGAGTAAGCTCGATAATTTTCTAATTGGGCTTTGCGAGTTCCTCTCCTGCTCAGACGGTTTTCAGAGACCTGCACTTCACAGCCTCCCCCTTCACCGGGCCCTAGTCCGACCTCGTTGATTGCAAGATCACTGTGTCTCCGTTCATGGCGGACCTTGGATACCTTGGCGTGCATGCGCATCTCCTGTTCCTCCTTCTGTGGCTTCACAGGGTATCGGGCAAGGTTGGGATCACTACGGTAACGGTTCTGGAACTCCTCCTCACGTTGCTGCCGCTCCCTTTGTTCATCATCGACTGGTCGTCTCCGATTTCTTTCCAAGTGACCCAAGTTGTCCTCCCCATCACCGTACTCCTGAGAATGTATCTTTTCCAGCCTGTGACCATCTCTTGGCCGTCTCTCTCTTCGGTCCCCAGGGCCAACCCTCTCATCTAAAGAAGACTGAGTTGGTAGCTTTCCAGCAGGTCTCCGGCCAGTACCATGCCCCTTACCATTCTGTTCATGGTATGACACTGGCCTTTTTCTACGGTGAAAAAAGGATAATTAGATAATACAGTGTGGTGCATTGACATACAAACATCAACACCTATGCCTTCAAGAAACTCATACATCTTTAAGTCTTTAAACAGGATTATAGTGGCATCACTAAGCAACTTCCCATTTAAGCTAAGATAAGATATCCTTTATTTGTCCCACACTGGGGAAATTTACAGCCTCCAGCAGCAAGAATGTAGGTAGAAAGAAGAAAGAAGAAAAAAACAACAACAAACACCGTTCAATTAAGTGCAATATAAACACAAAATGGATAAATTGCAGTGCTATTTACAATTGTCTTTCACATCATATCATTAGCTTGAGGGTCTAGGAATGTATAAACAGAGAATTGAATTTATTCATTTCTTTTTTTCCAAGATGGCGCCGAAGTAGGCAGCCGCCGGCAAGTGCTTTTGTCTTTTGTTTTGTCACATGGTGTTGTTGTTTCGTCATGTGTACCTGATGTGGTTTGTTTCAGCATTTTTGGCCACGGCATTCGTCAAAGAAGAAGAATCTGTGCTTGGTGGTTGCACCTTCTTGGCAGCACGCATATAACAGCTTTTGATTGGGAGGAATGTCGGTGCCATTTAACTGTCGTTGCTGGACAACTTTTACTACTTAAACCAAGTGGGCAGTACTGACGGAAAGGTCATCAGTCCATCACTGATGGACTGTCATTTCGTGAGTGGACTGACGGAAAAAGTTGAAATACTATTGGAATAAGCACCAACGGAAGCAAATATCGGCTGTTGTCCAAACTGACCTGAAAGACAAAGACGACCTTCGGCAAATAATGTTCTGTGTAGCACGTAGGGGTTATTAGCCCCGTCCACACAACAGAATTGTCTGTGTAACCGCACGGCGTAGTATCAGTAGCCTGCTGGCTTTCGAAATGAAAAGTTGTCTTTGGTGAAATTTCAGGTTCGGCGGTGCGGTTTTAACTTGTAACAAAATAAATGTCTCTCGTGTGTATTCAACCCCTGTTTGATCAAGTGTAGTTACATTGCTTAAATTGTTTTTTTAGACAGTGAAATGAACCAGACACAACACAATGATGTGTTTGTGTGATGTTACCCTTATTAATTGTTTTTTTAATGAGAATCCTAAAATAGTGGTAACAAAATATTTAAAAGTGTAATGAAAGCATGGTTAAAATAATGATGACTGAGTGACAGACTGACAATTAACAAATTGGTCTGAAATATTGGCAGACTAATGATGACGGACTGGCAAGCCAGTGAATGATGAATAATGTACCAGCAAAATGTATTTGGTGCATCCATCTCTGCTGAAGCATTTTGTCTCCAAATAAATCCATCCATCTTTTCTCTGAACTGCTTTTCCTCACTAGGGATACGAGTGCTGAAGCCTATTCCACTCGTCCTCGTGCAAGAAGCAGGGCACATTCTGAATTGGTCACCAGCCAAACGCAGCAAATAAATACATTGTAGATCTATTAATTGTAGATATTTAAGTGACAGTTTTGGTTTTGTTTTTTACAATACACTTTGACAGGACAGTCAGAATTCTGAGTTGTGATCATTCAGCTTAGTACCTCGTTGTGTCTTAACATACCAGGCAGCAATGGACTTGCCTATAATTTTCATTGTTGTCTCCTTAGAGAACTCTCTCCTTCGCTTCCTCTGGTCATGTTTAGTGTGTCTACACACCATGTCACTAACCAGCACACAGACCACTTGTCACCCTTTAAATAGGCCAAATGACTGCTTACAAGCTTATAGTACTTGTGAAGCTAATTAGAGGACAAACCTTTGTTGAACATGACCTTATCGTCAAATTATATTTGTTTTCTGGGTGTACCGTCATTTTTGCAAAGGTCTTTTTCATGATTTGTGTTTTTTAAAAATAATCATGTCTTATTTTCACTGCTTAATTTACACATTTGGATTTTATTCGTATTTTTTTTTACGTTATTAACAGTGAGGGACCAACAAATCTGTCCAAGTGTGTGCTTGACAGTACTGTGAACATTCTGCTTATATGCATTTCTCCGCCATGTGTGTTAATGTAGTCGTTCTCTGAAAATTTGCAATTCCCTTGCAATTATATGGTTTGGTTGAAAATGTTTGTTTAAATATGCAATGTTTGATTGTCTTTCATTGTATGGGTCATTTTTACAGTACACTTCAACTGAGAATGACAAAAAACCTTGAAACAAGCACCATTTGTCTCTTTACTAATGTGGACAGGCCAGTCTTCTTTCTACAATTTGCACTGTAGGATCAAAGAGGAATCCGCCAAATATATTTCCAATGAACTGTCCACTGAAGACGTCAGTTACAATTACAAGTACACCTCTCACCAATAATCACTTCCCCGTCCTTCACCATCTGTGTCTGCACATCAACTTCTCACTAATGGTCAATTACAGTACGTACTACTGAGGTGCATGTTGACATAATTCCGCCATGGAATAAATAGTTTTGCGGTCTGTATGCCTGACTTCTGGTTGACTTTCATATTCATTTTCAAACACACCAATGACGTGAATTTTCTTCGGCAGCACACGACAGACATTTATTTTATTAATGGCCTCAAATGGCAGTTCTAGTTTGAAATTTAATGTGTTCCGATTTAAAAACAATTGAGCTTTCAACCAGCTTCTTGGAACCCATTGTGTTAGTTCCTGTTCCTTTTTGCTGTAATTGTTTTGCTTCAAATATAAAAAAAATCATTCAACAATCAATTCCACACAAGACGCAGTTTATGTAGAATTATAACACATTGTAATGGGGATTGAATCGTACTTTTCTCGAGGTGGTACACTTTGAGAGCGAGTACCAGGCATGTTGTCTGGAGCCTTCGGGGAAGTACCACCAGCGGGTCCTTGCATCCCGGGTGGCAGCTCAGTATTGCTGGTAGTTGTAGATGACGGGACTTGAGACTTGGAGCGGAATAGCTTCCTATCCCGTTGGGCTTCGCCCACCCTGGTTGGGTCATTCAAGGTGGAGCCCAGGCTCCCAGGCTGCACCCCTGACTCTGAAAACCATTCTCCTGATTTGGTGAGAATCTCTTGCTGCTTACGGCACAGGTTGCATACCCACATTACCTGGAGGGGTTAAATGGAAAAACACGTTTGACAGCGTAATTCAATAAAGAACATCATTCTTTCAAAAAGTGTTTAGTTCAATTTTTTTTCACGAATACACTGTCACTGAATGAAAAAGTGAGGACAAGCACAGGAAAGAAGACCTCCGTTTCTCTAAGGTAATTGAAATACATCACTGCCTTTGATGCAGTGAATGTAAGTCACATAAAGCATAAATCATTTCATTATGATAATGATAAAAAAAATAATAATATTGAGGGAGTCTGTCGGTTTCAACTCAAAAGACAGATGATTAAAATTATGTTATATATGCACTTTTACTGTGATTCAGCCCTGCTGCAGCACCACATACCATCACAAATGATGATTGCTTGTCATGGACAATGAAAATGATCACATTTAATTCCTCATCCTCTAAATCAGACCGAAAGACAAAATCACTTACTCATACTCACATACTCACATGGAAGCATTGTTACAGGCCTCACTCCGACAGCACAAAAGCAGGATTTATGTCCCTCTGTATTTCTAATCCAAACATTTATTTCTCAGAAACAAATCCGGAGCACCAGTGAAACAGGGTGATCACTCGTTTTCCACTTTAGAGCCATAAGTTAAAATCAGGGCACTGCGATGAAATAAATCTGCAACCCATTGGATGATGTTTCCCAAGCAACAGTCATCTTCGTAGTTACTATCAAGCTTGCCAAAGCACAATTGTCCTGAATCGTAGATGGCGGATGTCCCGACTAATCTAAAATCAGCTGGCAACAAGGCCCAGAAGGAACAAGCAGCCACCCAGCCACACACCACAGTCCCGCTCTCATATCTTTCCCCACCTCTTTACGTCAGAAGAGAGGCTACAGATTATCAGTGGCCAGTAATCCTCTCAGCTCCTCACTATTTTCTAACTCATCATCAAATGACAATAAAAGCTTCTCATTCTCACTTTCACATACAGCCCCAGTTTCCACAATGATTCCTTTTGGCACAATGACAATGAATGGAGATGAAACCGAAAGGCACTGTAATGTGTTGACAAGATTTAAAAATAATAACTATTTCGTCTTCGTAGCATAGTCATTTAATAGTTTAAATGTGATTTGCAAATCATTGTATTCTGCTTTTATTTATGTTTAGCGCAACATCCAAACTTTATTGCAGTTGGGTTTGTACAATCTGCCCCTCTAAGGAGTCAGTTCACTACCATTAAATAATGTCAGGCAGGCACTTGCGCTTAAATATGACTCACTGCACTGTATTGTACCGTACTTTGTTCTTCAAGAGCAATATTAAAACACTAAATGAGATGAATGAAGCTACAGGCCTGGATCAGAGAGGAAGACATCAACTGCAACAATATGGCCATTGAATTCTACATGGAGCAGAATAATGACAAAGCACTGGGTCATTCATTTGGTAAAAATACATAAGATCTAAACGATGAATGGCATTTTGCATTGCTAATATCACAGTATGATAACAGAATTTATTAGGCGAAATTGTATGTGATTACAACGTGGTCATCTGATGTGCATGCCAGAATAGAGCATCTGGTGCCATCAACTTCTCACGCTACACACTTTGAGCTTGAACATGACAGAGAGAGGGGCGGGAGAAAACTTATTTTAGCCATTAGCCATACAGTAATGTCCCTTTTTATTTTTGTTCATTGATTGTATTCTAATAAAGAGTCTGGACAAAATTACATGAGGTAATTAAAGCATTGCTAATGGAATACTTTTGCTTAGGATAGTGTATGTATCTATACAATATTTTGTCCCCAACCCCTGGGCTGTGGACCGGTCCCGGTCTGTGGGTCATTTGGTACCGGTCTGCACACAGAATAAATAAATTACATTAATTCCATTTTATTTATTTCGGAATCTAAAAGATTCTCTGTTACATCCGTCTAACACAGGTCAAGGTCAATCGCTTCCCGATCACCTGCTAAAAAGAAACGCAGCAGCTAGCAAAATGAATAAAAAACTAACGTCTGTGGAAAGCTTCTTTGGGAAGGGGAAAAGGCCCAGCCAGGAGACAGAAGAGGAACCTATGACTTAAAAAAGGCTACATTTAATAGAAAGAAGCGGGAATCCTACTTCAAATACGGATTTATCTCAGCAGGAGATTCCCACGCACCAAGCCCGCTGTGCATAATATGTGGCCATGGTGAGTCATATTTTTCATGCACTTTGTATTTGTATGTTATTTTGATAACACATTTAAATGTTATCATAAAGACCAGAGAGTGTTGCGGTCAGATAAGACGTTCCTCTTGTCATGATTCCTGTTTATTATTTTTTTTAGGAAATAACACAGTTTTCATGCAGACCATGACAAATTATTTTGTTGTATTTATCTGCCACACCCTAAAGGCTGGTTGATCCCTGAAAATATTTTCGGACATTAAACCGGTCCATGGGGCAAAAATGGTTGGGGACGGCTGATGTAGGATACATGCAACAAAGCAGTTGCTAAAAATGAATGATAAAGTGATATGATGTAGAAAATCTTCCAGAATTTATATGTACAGCAATGTAACAATAGTTAAGCAAACTTTAACTTGGCCAATAGTTGCCAGCTCTAATATAAAATGGCTTGGCTTGACTTTCATCAACAGAAGTGGAAAAGATAATTGAGCTCTGATTAAATGTGTTGATGACGCTTCCAAAAATGTTTTACTGCGTGCATGTGTGTATGTGTGTTTACAGTCATGTGTGTTTCAGGAACCAGTGGCTGATTGCTCCCCACTGGCAGTGCTCCTCTAAAAAGACGACAGACAGACTGTCAGTGTTGACAGGAAAATACATGAATTATCACTCACCACTAACAAGCTTGAGCACAAGCAACAGCAGAGTGAGTAGCTTGTCAGAGAAATGTTCTGCTTCAATGTCCAGAAATTAGATTTTTTTTTTAATCAACACATTTGTCGAAAAGTTTACATGTATACAGTGATGCAATTGGAAGGGATCAGTCAAGAGAGGGCTGACATAAATAACATTTTTCCTCAACATTCAATGGGCGCTGGTTCATATTTAAGACAAGAGATAACGAATACACAAACCGTTTCTGTCATGTTCCTGTCCTTGGCCTGGCCAGCAGGTGGCAGACCTTCTGGCTGCACACGTGCTGCCAATCTTTCAATTAAGGAACTGTGTATTTAAGGACCAACAATCTGTCTGCTGGTGGTCGGAGTATTGTTTATGCCTTGATGCCTCCTTGCCCATCGACTATTCTTGCTATAGATCTCGTCGTGTTTCGCTTTTGAAGTCTCGGTACCAATGGTTTTGTAAGTATTGGATTTTATTTTGTGAATTGGCTTTCTCTTGCGTGTATTTTGATACATTGTTTTTGTTTGTCTTCACGATCCTTATTTTTGTCCCTTGCCTTTTGTGCAAGCGCTTTTTGTTGTTCGTTTTTTGTGCCCTCTGGTCCTTGTTTTGAACAGCGCTTTATGTTACTACTTTGTCGGTGCGAATTTTGTACATTAAATTTTTGCTTCGGAGACCTTGTCTGGCGTCTACACTTTTGGGTTCCAAAACTTGATTTGGTTGGACCGAATAGTGACAGTTTCCATTTCCTTGAACCTTGCACCTGTTCACCATTGTATTCCTAAGCTTTTCGTGCGCTCAAAATGTATGTTTGCTCGTTGTGGTTTTGTGCACCAAAACCAAAACGCCATTGCCATTTCATCCACGATATGACAGGACGTTTTGGGTGCTTGAGCAGAATTCTTAGTTTGGTGCTTAATGTGGGTGCACGTAAGAGGGTGTTTCTTTGGGTAGGCTTAAGCCAGCTCATATGGTTGCAGAAGATATGCTGTTGCCAGACGAAGTTCCCTGCCGCGGTTGCCCTCTTCAGGCTCTGGCCACGCTTTCACACAGCAGGGTTTCCCCTTCTACTGTCTGACTCATATACCCTGAATAGTATGGTTCACTCCAAGGGACAAACCAACCCTTGAGGCAGACTCGTGAAGCCCCCTGAAGCTGTGAGGCGAATATTAGGACCATTCCACTCACCCACAGGCATGCAGATGGGGCCACGGCTGATGACTGTTTTGGAGATGCATTGTTTGATTCCTATTCCGGCTTTCTTGTGTGGAGTTTGCCCGTGCCTGCGTGGGTTTTCTCTGGGTACTCAGGTTTCCAAATACATCCCCAAATCATGCATGGTAGGTTGATTGAATGCCCTAAAATTGTCCCTCGGTGTGAGTGTGAGCGTGTGTGTGTCCTGCGATTGGCTGGAAAAAGCAGGTGTCCTCACCCTGCTGCCGGAAGACACCTGGGATAGGCTCCAACACGCCCGCGAACCGTGTAAGGACAAATAGATTACCGGTAGATAATGGATGGATGGATAGTATAATTTAAAAACATCCATTGTGCCCTCTAACCCTTTAGTTTTTATAATGTTATTTAGATGTGTGAGATTGGTATTTTGTGGCAGAGACTACCTACTCCGGCCCCGAAATCGCATGTCACCGACTTGGGATGGAGAACGGGTCTCAAAGTCAGCTCCCAGGAGTGAGGTTTTAATATTGTACACTCATGTTTTTGTAAACATAATGAATGTCCTGTATGGGCAAATCACAAGGTTTGTATTTTATATTTGTCTATTGATGATTTATTATTTTTTATGGCTTTAAAACAGGAAAAAACAATAAAATTGATTCAAGATAAAAATTAAATTAAACACAACTATTAAGAGGGAACAAAAAACGGTCAAAATATCTGGTAGTAAGGCATGCTTTTGTGCTCCAAATTTCCTCTTAGGTGCTTTTAACTCCACAAAACACACACACACACACACTTCGTCTCTGTCTCTCTCTCTCCCTCTCCGTTTGTGTTTTAGGGATACATGTGTCTGTATCGAATTGCTTGATACTATGGTCATGGTTTGGTGAGCAGTGTATCAAACTGTAGTCTCTTTTTTAAAAATAAATACTGCTGTATTTCCATTTAAAATCAGCAAAGAAAGCTGCATGTCATCATTTCGGCTGTCATTTTCACTCCAAGTACAGCCCAACAATACCCTTGTGACGATATTAGACGCTGCCTGTACAGACGCTGGCTCGTAGTAACAATTAGTTACCACGAGCCTCACATCAGAAAAGTCTGATGCTACTCCTCGATAGCTTGTTAATTACTGGTACCGGTACTGTAGTCTGAAATGCATTTTGAAACTCCTGGCTGTTTACATGAGGGTGAAAGAGGTGCGAGAGTGAACTTAATGCACCATGAAACATAGCTGAGCTCGTTCACTTATGATTGTCATCGGTGGATAATAATAACAATAACAACAATGGACTAATGATGTCACTCCACAGTCCATATTGAACTGCAGTATAGGAATCAGGGCATTAATTGAGATCACAACTAAAACAGTGACATCTTTATAATATATGAGCATAAAGGATTTCACATGATAAATCCATTAGTGACGCAGAAAGTCTAGAAATCATATCGAACTCAACGTGGATGTGAAATATGAAGCATTTCAGGCAAAGTGCATCCTATACGACTTATATTCATTCATTCATTCATCTTCCGTACCGCTTGATCCTCACTAGGGTCGCGGGGGGTGCTGGAGCCTATCCCAGCTGTCTCCGGGCAGTAGGCGGGGGACACCCTGAATCGGTTGCCAGCCAATCGCAGGGCACACATAGACGAACAACCATCCACGCTCACACTCACACCTAGGGACAATTTAGAGTGTTCAATCAGCCTGCCATGCATATTTTTGGAATGTGGGAGGAAACCGGAGCACCCGGAGAAAACCCACGCAGGCCCGGGGAGAACATGCAAACTCCACACAGGGAGGCCGGAGCAGGAATCGAACCCGGTACCTCTGCACTGTGAAGCCGACGTGCTAACCACTGGACTACCGGGCCGCACGACTTATATTACATGGCAATTTATTTGGGAAAGTAATGATTTGAAGGTGGAGAGAGCCAAGAGATAAATACAGGATGAATGATCCCATCCAAGATATGACTAGGACATTAATAATACTTTTATTCAATTTAAATTTCATTCAGTAAAGTTTTCCTTCAACCTTTTAGGGACACATGCACCGAAATGTAATCTCTGCAACTTCAAAAGTATTACAGAGCAAAGTCAAGTCATGAGCCTCGATGCACTTAGTGCCAACAGAGTAATCGACCAATTTGCCACCCTTAAAAAAAAAGAGTGCATTCTTAAATGCTTGCATCCACCAACTCCGTGGCAATTGCAGCTGTTAATTCAATTTTCATTACATGATGAACTCCTCAAAGGGAAAGTGTTTTCTGTATTTGTTTATTGAAAATGATGGGCTTTGCTTACTTTTTGACAACACATACAGTTTTGCATGCACTATCACAATATGTAAATATTTTCTTTTTTTGTGTGGTTAATACTACACACATACTTCCTATGTTTGACTGAAAAAGCACTACAAATCTATTGTTCACGTGAAACTTTAACATTGTATGATCCATTTTCGTTCGATGTTTGCAAAAACCCCAATAATAATAATTTAAAAAAATCTTGCATGTTGCACTCACTCAGATACTGTGCATCTCTAGGAAGGAAAACAATTTGACTTTGTAGAAATTACTAAAGCAACTTTATCGTGTACCATCCAACCATCCATTTACCGATCCGCTTATCCTCACAAGGGTTGCAGGGGGTGCTGGATCCTCTCTCAGCTGTCTTCGGGCAGTAGACGGGGGACATCCTGAACCAGTTGCAAGCCAATCGCAGGGCACACGGAGACGAACAACCATCCAGGCTCACACTCACACCTAGGGACAATTTTGAGTGTTCAATCAGCTTGCTATGCATGTTTTTCAGGCCTAAGGATTTCACGGTAACGATCGTTACCGGTAGCGTATTGTTTCTGTGGCGTCATTTTGACGGTACCGAAAAATCGTTTCCCATAAAAGTCACCGCACACGAGTTGACTGTACGTGATCGAATCTCTCATGCGTGTTTGTCGTGTGGTTTGTGAGTGTGTTTCTTCTGATTTACTTTTGTTTTGTTTTTTTTCAGTGTTGGAGGGGGCGGAACAGATGTGCGCACGCGGGTTGCTATTTTAGTCCGCAAATGAAGAAAGCACGTGAATAACAGTTTGAGATAGCGGCAAAAAAAAACACAAAAAGGTCTACTAATTACGACATTTAAGAAATGGGAATGGCAGTCAGATTTTTCGTATGAATCGTCCGAAGGGCGTATCACTAAACTCACCTGTGATGTATGCACAGAACACGAGAATACTCGTAATCGTGCCTCCCATCGTAGGCGTAGGCCTGTTTTTGGAATGTGGGAGGAAAACAGAGTACCCAGAGAAAACCCACGCAGGCCTGGGGAGAACATGAAAGCTCCACACAGGGAGGCTGTGGCTGGAATTGAACCTCTGCACTGTGAGGTCAATGCGCTAACCACTGGACCTTCCGGGCCGTCTTTATCATGTACCATTTATCACGATTTTCTGGGAAAATGTATCATTCCAGTTTAAAAAAAAAAAAAGGTTTTAAAAACTAAGGCTTGTGATGCAGTTGAAAATTGGAGTGCACCTAGCTTGTATGTTGCGCACCAAGTCATATAAAATGTGGACACACCATTGCAACCAATGCAAAAAGTTATTATTGTTCTTATTATTGATCTTAAATAGCAACATGTACAGTACCATAGATATTATACACACTGTCCAATTCAAAGCAGTGCTGGTTTCAAAAACAAGCAGGGGCGGCATGCACAGGCATGAGTGGTCATTGCATTAATATACATCATTAATATCAATGTTTAGTTCCATGCCAGTAAAATGTTAATCTCCCAACCCAATATTTTAAAAGATGTATACATTTATCAAAATTCCCTCAAACCTCGCACCGTGGGACTGTCATGCCTGCGGCCGTTGGAAAGGGTCAGGATTTGTCAGAAGAGTCACTGCCCCGGCAGACATTCTATGTCAGTGCTCATGCTCACTTTGCCAATTGAAATTTCAGGGTCTGCATTCATTCTCAGAATGAGATCAATGATGGGACACCTTGACCTTCCATTTCTTAAAGACAGTTGGATTGAATTCTTATTCACACATCTGTGAATGAATACAGAGCCAAATGTGACGGAGGGAAATCATGAAAGTCATGCATCAAGTCCATCACCCAGGAGGCCTTACCCTATCCTTTACTATGATACACTTTGCAGGGGGAGGAGACAAACAATAAATGTAGTATTAGTCATGGGTTAAATTTCTGAATTGTGAGAGCAGGAGTCTTCACTCCTGACAAACTAACACTGACAAAACTACATGGAGTGACGCAATAAGATAAAGCATCACACTGTCCACATAGCAACCCTCCAAACACACATCTCTTGCCTTTGCTACTGTTTTTTAATAAGAGTAAAAGAGGAGTGAAAAATCAAATGTGAATCCTAGAGTGAATGTGCTCTTGGTCTACATTTAATGCCAGGAGTGGGTTCACTTTGAAGTAATAAAACATTCCAGTCACATCACACAGAGAACACAAAAAAAGATGCTAACCACTTTGTCCTCCTTTTTGGCATGTGGTCCAGGTTGCAGTGAGAATTGGGAGAAGTAAATAGGGTAGTGGAGCGAGAGAAAAAAGGAGGAATCCAATAAACATGAAAAGAAAAGGACATATAGACATTGAATTTGTGAATTATACAGTGGACAGATATGGGGAAAACAAAGCAAAGCCAGAGGTAGAAAAGGGGAGAAAAGGTGCTGCAAACATTTGGCAATGACATTCTCCAGATTAGAGCTCCATTAAAATTGAGTGAAAGACAGATGAAAGTGGATGGCATAGTATGTGAACATTGACAGGAATGGCTGCAGTGACGTGCTTGTCATGACTTTTTACTTGGAAAATGATCAATCAAATCAATTTGTCAGGAGAAATTGTTTTTAGCTATTTTACTACACTAATTCAAAGTCTCTCCCACACGCTGTTCTGCACGGCTTCCACGAACAAGATGGCTGCGAACGGAGTGGAGCTTAAACAGAGCAAATGTTGTCACATTTGGGACTAATGCATTAATTTAAGAAAAATAAAGTTTGATTTGTGCTGAGAAAAACACATCGTGAGCTGATCATTTTATGTAGGAAAAAAACGAGTCTTTGAGGAATTCAGATACCTCGTTTCGAAAAGGCTTTTTTACTGCTTCGATGACCCACTTATTTACAGTACTGGCAACCCAATACAGTGCACTCCGCTTAATAGAACACCGGTTAATAGAGTAATCCGCTTAATAGAGCAAAAGGCTCTGGAATAGACTTGCCTAATGCAATTTCCTATAAAGATACTCCGCTTAGTAGAACAGATCTCCGCTTAATAGAACAGGTCGTAAGCAATGAACATTGTAAACTAGTGGTTTTCGAAGTGTAACTATCGCGATACTGTACCACTATCGCGAGAAAACGCGGTAGTTCTAGCCGTATACAGTAACAGGTAGCACGTGTCACTCCACACATAGACACACGCACGTCACAATGGCTTCAACTTCATTCAAGAGATGAGAGAGAGACGAAGTGTAGCTATCGCGATACTGTACCACTATCGCGAGAAAACGCGGTAGTTCTAGCCGTATACAGTAACAGGTAGCACGCGTCACTCCACACATAGACACACGCACGTCACAATGGCTTCAAGTTCATTCAAGAGACGAGGGCTATCACCTGCGGATAAGAAGGACATACTCAGACGATACGATGCATTGCCGGATTCTCAGAAGGTACGCCCGCGGTTTCCAGGACTTCCCTCTTATCCAGCGCATTGAGAGGGAAGTCAACCGCAAAATTAGGGACTCCTGTTTCCAGACAAAAGTAACGAAATTTTTCTCGTGATTTGAGATGTTTGACTGAAGTTGATTAAAGTTGTTGTTTGATTAAAGATATGGACGTCCACAGTCGAAATATCTCTTCTAACTCGTCAGCAGGGGGTTTTCTGCGTGCATAACTTGGTCGTCGACGTGTCTGAAGGTGTACCTAATAAAGTGTCTCCGGTTAATAGAAACCCCGCTTAGTAGAACAGAAGCGCTTCGGCCCAATGGTGTTCTATTAAGCGGAGTGCACTGTACAGGCAAACTGGTACAAGGCCAAGGCCCATTTGGTACTGGGCAGCAGAGACACAGACCTGCAAGCTGTGAGCAAATTTACTCCTTCAGAAGTGGCGGAAATGTGCATGACGCTATCCAGTCGGAGTCCTCCTCCTAACTTCGGTTTGCATGTTGAAATAAACAGAATTCTCCAATACAGAAGCAGAAGCAATAAACAGAAAGTAATGATAACAAATTGAGCAAACATACAGCAAAACACGCAGCTGAAGGGCAGGCATGACTTCCGAAGATGAAGCTATTTTGACATGAGAAGTTCCTCCCCTAGCGGTTTCTCCAGAGGTGCGTGAAGGAGTAAACGGTTGTGCATGGTATACATTATGTCAGAGTTTTTCTCAGACAAAGTTAAAGAAATGACTTGGCACACAGGTAAAATTGTTTTCTAAATCGGCGGGAGGGATCTCTGAGGGCGAACGACAGTTGTTGCCCCGGCAATAACACTCAGAGCCCACCCCCCCCCCCCCACCCCACAGGCACCTGATCATAATCATCATCCGTCATGCTGTGGGGTTGAACCTGGTCTATGTCAGTGCAGTCTCATTTTTGACCAGCAACACTTCATTTATAACCATGATAGCGCCAACGTTGCATTTTTCTTCTTTTTTTCTTTCTTTTTTTTATGGGTCTCTTGATTGACCAGGCTAGTTCTTGGGTTATGACCGTGAGCAACACATGACCGGCTTTCTGGTCCTCTATCCCAGACTTCATTGCTGAGTTTCCACGACCTGGGTTCCACTCCCAACTCCTTGACTGTGCTCAGGGGAATCAATCTGTGGCTGACTAGTCTATCAGGTTTCGCATACTTGCGATGGAGAATGGCTTCAATGACTACGCGCTACGCAGCATTTTCCGCCATGGTTGGAGTTCCCCTATTCAAGACAAGATGGCCATCCGAGACAATTCTTCTCACTTGGAGCAACTCATCAGTTTGGCCATACGTCTAGACAATCAAGTGAGCGAGAGAGAGAGAGAGAGAGAGAGAGAGAGATACACTGGGAGCGTGTAATGGGGCACCCCCGGATGACGTACCCCTACATTGATCGTGAACCCCCCATCCAGAACACCAGCAAAGCCTTGTACCTACCACCCCAGTGGAGGAACCGATGCAATTGGGAGTTGGTCGACTGAGTCTGGAGGAGAGATGTGACGAGTCTAAATGGGTGCCTGCTTATTCGCCAGCCCACCCAGCTCGGCAACTGTAAGTTTAAGTTCAACCTGATACTGTCGGAATCGAACTGAGTGATTGACAATACTTGACGTTCTAACAGGGTGGAGATAGTGAGTGTGATGGCTGATCACACCAACAAAAATACACTAGGGCTTTCATCAATTCTGGGAAACCGTCATACTCACCGTTGTTGATAGGTTTTCTAAGCTAGCCCATTTCTTGGCTCTGCCCAAACTCCTTTCAGCTATTGAAACCGCCAAGCTCCTGATTACCCACATGTTTCAGATTCACAGGATCCCAGTGGACCTTGTGTTCTAACAGGGCTCCCAATTTGTGTCAAAGGTTTGGAAACATTTTTGTCAAGCCTTGGGAGCCACGGCTCGTCGAAGCTTTGGTCATCACCCACGGACTAATGGCCAGAATGAATGAGCCAACCAGGACCTAGAACCTGCTCTACATTGTGTGTGTCTCCACCAACCCACTTCCTGGTACATCTATCGAGCCTTTGTGGAGTGCCCGCACAACATGCTCATCTCTTCAGTTTCAGGTCAGTCTCCCTTCATGACCGTTTGTTAAATCAGTTTCCTTGATTAATTCACTCATCAACTGATTCTCTCGTAACAGAGTGTCTGTTCTGAGAACTGTATCAAAGATTTCAGAAACGAAGCCAAACGTAATTATCTCCTGTTCTGACTAGCCTTCCAATTCAGCCTACATTTGGTCACAGTGTGAGTCAAGGCTCGCTGGCTTGGTTGAATCCTGAGCAGATTGGGCACCAGCAGGCACGGTGGTAATAGTTTCTTGGCCAACGACACCCCAGGAGGAGTCCTCTCTCTTGGTTTGGAGGAAAGCTCACAGATTGGATGGAAGAAGCAGGTCTGAAAATAGCACTAACATGTATGCTGTGAGGATTGATGAGCAATGAACAATAGTAGCTGTGTTTTTAGTTCTGCTTTGTCATTTCATGATCCCATAATGTCCATAAACGACTATATGGGTGTTCACACGGCAACATTTGCTCCGGTGCTACCCCAGTGCTGTGCCAGTGGAGCGGTCACACGTACAAATTTGCTCCGAAGTAGCCCCGGAAAACGGCTTACACCGGAGCAAATTTGATCCACCTTGGGGAGGTGGTTTAAAAATTAGCTCCAGAGCAAATGCTCGTTTGCGGAGCAGCACCGATGTAAATTTTCACGTGTGAACTCTCCATTTTGCTCCAGAGCAAATGCTCGAGAAGAGTTGATTACGTACGGCGAGAATGCGTTGCTTTCGTGCTCTGTCGGACTTCCGTCATGTGTTTGTTTAATAACAACACAATACTTGGCTGGTAACCGTAGCAAGCACCTCTTGGGTTGTACCCTCTCAACTATAACGAGGGAGGGGGGGGGGGGGTCGTCCCCAAACGTCATCTTTCCTCTTGTAGGAGACTGGACTGTCTCTGAGTTGTTTGTGTAGTTTGTTCCTTTGTTGTGTGTTCACAACCCCCCACCCCTCATAGAATTTATTTTGTGATTTCCACTCATGATTTTCTGTTTGGCGCATTACATGTTTGCTTTTCTGAATGTCATTGAAGTCATCGTTGATTTACGTTTTCGGAGGCAGTCACTCTCGAGCTGAAGGCACGGAGACCGAGAAGGAGAAGTATGTGCCTGTACAGTAGTTGCTTGAGTTGTGTAAACTTTTTAAAAAGGACCAACACGACAGCTTATTTGTTTTCTGTCGTTTTGCTCCGCTGCAGAAACTGCTGTGTGACCGCAAGTGGAGCTGCACCGACGCTGCGACACGCTCAACGGATTTGTACGTGTGACCGCTCCACAAAATTTGCTCCGGTGTAAAATATATCGCAACAAAATACATCTCTGTGTGCCGTGTGGACACCCCTTATGAGTCTGTCGAGGTCCAGATCTCTATTATTATTGTCCCTCTGACTTTAATGTTTACATGCTGTGTGGATGCGAAAAGACAACAAAACTATGTATTGCGATGAGGTGTAGCCGAATTTCTTCAGATAATATACTCAGTGGCGTGTGCATCTTTCCAATCCAATACAACTAGATATGGATCTTGATACGTTTTCAAATTGAATGATTCGGTTTGCTTTGATTCACTGGAGTTATGATTCATTTCAATATGATATGGCTATAGCTTTTGTCATGGTTATTTACATGCAAAATCTCTCCAAAGAGCAAACAATTGAAGTTAATCAAATTAAAACCAATTTGTACCTTGTGTGCAGCACTCCTTAAAGACGATGCAATATCGATTTATGGGCTGTGATACGTTTCAAGGACGCCACATTTTAAAACGATTTGATTCAATTTGGTTGAATCGAAACCACGTTTCTGATTCAAATCGTTTTTTCGCGAGACCCTTCATATTCAGTTGTTTCTAAAGTTAAGAAGTCTGATCAAAAGAAATGGTTAGTGGGCTTAAATTACATTGGAAATTTTCTAAAGCCCCCGCGACCCTAGTGAGGATCAAGCGGTTCGGAAGATGACATACTGATGACTGATTTTCAAAAGCGAAACATCAAAACTAACTGGATTGGTATCCCAAAGCACCTGTCCAAATAACATGTTTTTGTAAAAATTTGCAGCCATCACTCTCCTGGATTTGGTTTAGACCAGTGTTTTTTAACCTGGGTTCAATCGAACCCCAGGAGTTCGGTGAATCAGTCTCAGGGGTTCGACTGAGACTCTGCCATGGAGGTTAAGATACAACCAACTCAACATGTCAATTAGTTATTACACGCCCACTTGGCCATCATTGGCTGCAGTTGATCACATTACATTGCTTGTCCAATCAGTGCTGCTGGAAATTTAGTTTGCTCAGTTGTCAATGTGTGACTGCCGTGATAGTAAAAAAAAAAAAAAACGTTTTAAGACATGCTATGTTAAGCAAAAAAAGAAAGTGGTCAGACGAATATGTACAACATGGATTCACATCCATCAAGGAACGTGAAGGGACTCAGTGTCCAATCTATAAGTTGAGCAACTTCATATCTATAAGGCTCGCACCGGCAAAACTGAAGGAACACTTCTCGAATCATGTTTTTATTTTTCACTAAAGGTTCGGTGGATGTGCAGAGAAACTGGTTGGGTTCGGTACCCGTAACAAGGTTAAGAACCACTGGTTTCGACACCGTAATTTGTGGGATAAGCCACTGCCTTGAATACTTGCATAGTGGGAAAACGCAAGACAGAAAAAGACACATGTAATACAATAAAAAGTGAGGTTCCGTGTTCAATTTTTTAAACCATTCCACAACACTGCACCTTTAAAAAAAGGAATTACCGGTAGTCTAAAGCCCGTACCGCAATGAGGGGCCAACATTTGTGAGTGTACAAACAAGTTTCCTTTACAACATAACAAAACCATCAAAACTGATGGCAAACATTTGGTGAATATTTGTGACCTAGAAGGATCGATGATGAGAACTCAACATCCACTACCTCCGACAACATTCACAAACCTTCGGCCCTCAGTGGCATACGGGTTTAAGGGCCAATTGGAGTGGTCCCAAGACATACTTCCAACACGCTTTGGTTTACCAAAGTGTGACCAGGAAACAAAGAAGCAGAGGATAAATTGATGGTGGTCGAGCAGCAAAAGCAGAAATGATGACTATATGAATGGCAGTCAAAAGTGGCAGAAGAGATGTTTAGTATTCTCACATTGTTGGAGCGCAGGGAGACTCGGCCTCCACAACGGGCACAGAATTTGGTTTGGCAGTAGGAGCACAAGTGACCGCAGCCATCTGCAAACTTGGTCCTACGGCAAATGCCGCAGGTGGGTGCGTCATCCTTTTGCTGGGTCTGCTGACGCCGTGTGTCCGCCCCGATGCGACGCACCTCCTGTTTATAGCTCTCAAACTGCTGGTGCAGTGTTCTGTGAGAAAAGGAGAGGAACTTTTTATCAAGTTGACAAACTTCATAGATCCTTTTTAAACATCCTCATAAATAAAAGTGACAAATATTTTAGGAATAGATGAATGACGTACCAAAAAAAAAAATACAATTAACTGAGACTTTGGCTCAGTTTAACTCTTTAGTAGGTTCTCAGGAGTTCAGTTTCTTACTCAAGGACACGACGACATCGTCCCAAGCGCAGATGATCGAACCCACAACCTCTGGGTTCGATCCAGACGACCACTATATCACTGAACCATACTGCCCATTACGACAATGTCACCCTCACAGTGAAAAGCGTCTCTGATGAGGCACTTAGGTGATGGAGGGGTATTTGCAGCCTAAATTCTTCAGCCATGGGAAGTAGACGTCATGCTGCTCTATGGTTTGAGGAATTTCTGGGCACTTTTATTGTGAAGTCACGTCAGCGGAAGTAGTCAGCGAAAAAAAGCGTCACACTGTCACTTGACGGGAACAAACTCCGGTGAAGTGTGTCATCCATTTCGATGAACAAGAGTCTGGATTGGATGTACTTTATCTCAACAGCTGCCGCCAACATTGAAGTGGATCAATGTGTGGATAAATGACTACCGTACTTTCACATAGTAAGAGAAGGCACCATGCGATCGAGTCCCTTCACCACATTGAAAGAAATGGTGTGTTGAATTTACACTTTTTTCCCTCAGGTGGTTGCACACAATAACAACATTTGGATTTCAATCAAAATCAATTTTTTTGTAGTGCGGGCTTTTTTCTTGTCATAAGCAAACCCAGATGAACTCTGACGTAAATGCGCATTTTTCTACATTCGCCAACAGTTGCAGTTGTTCGCCTCTCAGTGGGATAGAGGCTTTAGTAAAGAAGCTTCTCTCTTTTAGCCACCCTGTCTTTAAAACAGTGTGTGTCAGAAGGCTACAGAAGCCACGAAAGGGAAGAAATGCATTTTTTGGACACCTGCCCCTTCAAAAACAAACAAACTCCTCTCTGAGCCCTTGGTATTTCTCGAGTTTCTCATGTTCCTTCTTCCTGATGTTTCCATCACTTGGGACCGCTACATCCACTACAACGGCTTTCCTCTGCCCTTTATCTATGATCACGATATCTGGTTGGTTCGCCATTACCATCTTGTCTGGATCTGGAAGTCCCACAGGATCTTCGCTCTGTAATTCTCCACCACCTTCGGAGGTGTTTCCCATTTTGACATTGGGGTTTCCAGTCCATACTCCGCACAGATGTTTCGGTAGACTATGACAGCCACCTGGTTATGGCGTTCCATGTAGGCTTTCCCTGCCAGCATCTTACATCCTGCAGTTATGTGTTGGATCGTCTCAGGTGCCTCTTTGCACAACCTACACCTTGGGTCTTGTCTGGTGTGGTATATCTGGGCCTCGATGGCTCTGGTGCTCAAGGCCTGCTCCTGAGCAGGCAGGATGAGTGCCTCTGTGCTGTCCTTCAGGCCAGCCCTCTCTAGCCACTGATAGGACTTCTTGAGATCAGCCACTTCAGTTATGGTCCGGTGCTACATCCCGTGTAGGGGCTTGTCCTCCCATGATGGTCCCTCTTCCAGCGCCTCATCTTCTGTTCCCCATTGTCTGAGACATTCTCTGAGTACGTCATCCGTTGGAGCCTTCTCCTTGATGTATTCATGGAGCTTGGATGTTTCATCCTGGACAGTGGCTGTCACACTCACTAGTCCCCGGCCTCCTTTCTTTCGGCTTGTGTGGAACACAACATGGAAGCTCATGTCAGGCATCATTGCGGCTAAGATAAGTGGACACATGGATCAATACATGAACGAAGCACAGAAGGGCATTGGTAGAGATACCAGAGGAGCCAAACATCAACTCCTGGTTAACAGAACAGTCGCACAAGACTGCAGGTCCCGACGTACCAACCTGTGCACAGCTTGGATTGATTACAAGAAAGCCTATGACTCGATGCTACATACATGGATCACTGAATGCTTGGAGTTGTATAAGGTGAACAGGACCCTAAGAGCCTTCGTTGCGAACTCGATGACGATGTGGAAAACCACACTTGAAGCCAATGGCAAGCCACTTACCGAAGTGTCCATCAAATGTGGCATATACCAAGGTGATGCACTCTCCCCACTGCTGTTCTGCATAGGACTGAACCCCCTAAGCCAAGTAATCACCAAGACAGGCTATGGATACCGCCACAGAAATGGAACTACAATCAGTCACCTCCTCTACATGGATGACATAAAGCTGTATATTAAGAGCGAAAGGGACATAGATTCCCTGATCCACACAACCAGGATCTACAGCATCGACATCGGGATGGCCAAATACCTCCAGCGAGTGAGGCAAGTCCTAAGAAGCCTGCTCAATGGTAAGAATAAGACCCGGGCAATAAACAGCTATGCCCTGCCAGTGATCAGATACCCTGCAGGAATAATAAGATGGCCAAAGGAAGAGATTCAGACCACGGATGTTAAGACCCAAAAGCTCCTAACCATGCATGGAGGGTTCCATCCCAAATCCAGCACCCTGAGACTGTACGCAAGCCGAAAGGAAGGAGGCCGGGGACTAGTGAGTGTGAGAGCCACTGTCCAGGATGAAACATCCAAGCTCCATGAATACATCAAGGAGAAGGCTCCAACGGATGACGTACTCAGAGAATGTCTCAGACAATGGGGAACAGAAGATGAGGCACTGGAAGAGGGGCCATCATGGGAGGACAAGCCCCTACACGGGATGTACCACCGGACCATAACTGAAGTGGCTGATCTCAAGAAGTCCTATCAGTGGCTAGAGAGGGCTGGCCTGAAGGACAGTACAGAGGCACTCATCCTGGCTGCTCAAGAGCAGGCCCTGATCATTTGAGGCATTGAGGCCCAGATATACCACACCAGACAAGACCCAAGGTGCAGGTTGTGCAAAGAGGCACCTGAGATGATCCAACACATAACTGCAGGGTGTAAGATGCTGGCAGGGAAAGCCTACATGGAACGCCATAACCAGGTGGCTGGCATAGTCTACCGAAACATCTGTGCGGAGTATGGACTGGAAACCTCAAGGTCAAAATGGGAAACACCTCCGAAGGTGGTGGAGAATTACAGAGCGAAGATCCTGTGGGACTTCCAGATCCAGACTGACAAGATGGTAATGGCGAACCAACCAGATATCGTGATCATAGATAAAGGGCAGAGGAAAGCCGCTGTAGTGGATGTAGCGATCCCAAGTGATGGAAACATCAGGAAGAAGGAACATGAGAAACTCGAGAAATACCAAGGGCTCAGAGAGGAGCTGGAGAGAGCCTGGAAGGTAAAGGTGACAGTCGTGCCTGTGGTGGTCGGAGCACTCGGGGCAGTGACCCCCAAACTAGATGAGTGGTTGCAACAGATCCCGGGAACAACATCGGACATCTCAGTCCAGAAATGTGCAGTGCTGGAAACAGCAAGGATACTGCGCAGAACCCTCAAGCTTCCTGGCCTCTGGTAGAGGACCCGAGCTGAATGAGGGACGGACACCACCCGAGGGGTGAGATGAGGATTTTTTTTTTTTATATGTATGAATAAAAAAATGTCGACTGATATAAATATTTACAAATAAAAAACTGTCTCAAAACACTGAAAAGCTATTTTTAATAGATTGTCTGCACTTTACAAAAAGTAAAATATTGGGCTTGCACCGTCCCCTTTCAAGTTCAAGTTCAAGTCAACTTTATTGTCAAATGTGCTTCATGTGCAATATACACCACAGATGAAATGTCTTCCCTCAGGAGAGAGAGGAGCGACCGTGGGTGCCCACGCTGCCATCAAAAGAACAGTTAACATAAAATGACAAAATAATACAACACAACACATAAGACACGGACAGTTGTGCAATCTTAACCACTTAACCAGTTCTGTCCTGGGCTGCTCCCTTGACACTCTGGAGGAGGTGGGCAATAGAAGGATGCTAACTAAGCTAAAAGCTATGATGGACAGTCCCTCCCACCCTCTCCAGCCCGCCCTGACAGCACTAAGTTGTTCCCTCAGCCAGAGACTGTTACACCCGCGGTGTAAGAAGGCGATATACCGACGCTCGTTCCTACCGACTGCTGTCAGGCTGCTGAATAAAAATAACAACAATAATAATAATAATAATTAAATGATGATAATGTGTGTGATGTGAAAAACAATTGTAAATAGCACTGCGATTTATCCATTTTGTATATATATTGCACTTAATTGAACGGTGTTTGTTTTTTCTTCTTTCTACCCACATTCTTGCTGCTGGAGGCTGTAAATTTCCCCAGTGTGGGACAAATAAAGGATATCTTTTTCTGCATACACTTTGTTGTTTGAAGCATCTATAGATGAAAGAGAGTGATTCAGGGTGTCCTTTCTCCAGTGGATTAAAGACATCATGCTGAAAATGTGCACGCTACAAGCTAAGTTTGAAAGCAAAAAGAAGCTGTCGAGAAAAGAGAAGAAGAAGAAAAGAGATTGGCTCTCATCTCCTGTCCCATCTAAATCCACTTCAACCCCAAGCCGCAACTCCCAGTTTCACATATGCATCAGCGCTCTGCGCTGACGCTCCTTTCTTCTCATTGTCGGCTCCTCAAGCCTTGCATCCATCCACCCACAGACTGTCCAACAGTGCCGACCTTTCCGCTGAACAAAGCGGGGCTGATAGTTTGATTATTTTTAGTTATCATACATTCGCTTATCATTAATGTTATTATTAAAATTGTATTGATATTGAGTGATTGATTGATTAATTATGCTTGCAAAGAAGAACGCTTATGCCTGCAATCATTAATTGACTGTGCCTGCAATGAAGAACGCTTCTGCTTTTAATAAAGATATATTCTTCATTATATACTCACATTTACAATTAAGAATACTTGGTGCACTGTGTGGAAGTTTAGTGACACAACCACCTTTCCGAGGACGTGGTTGGGAAGAGATAAGTGTTAAGACGAAACGGTGAGCAAGGTTGGACAGTGAATGGAGCCATCAACACCAGCTGCAACGTGATGTTTTTGTCACAATTGCACACATGTACGTAATTTACACTCACATTACAAACACATAGTCAAACAAGTTCAGTGTGTGTTCAACAGCCCCCACCCTTTAGGTTGGACACATCTATGTAGTAGATTTCCCAATAAATGAGGGGGTGAAGGAAGAGATTGTTAGGGTGATGTGCCGAGGATTGAAACAGAACGCTTCTCCTCATTCCCTCCTGGTACCAGAATTGAGTCTCCTGTCTCCTCCTTGTGTTTTATTCCTAAGTGTCAAATTGGACCAACCTGACAGGGGCTGTGAAAAATGCTGCCCCTTTCAGGTGCAAAAAACACCAGCACCCCGTCGCTGTCCAGCAACGACAGTTAGATGGCACCGAAATTCATCCCAATCAAAATCAGTGCCGGTACACGCATGCTGCCAAGAAGGCACAACAACCAAGCACAGATGCTTCTCTTTTGACGAACGTCGAAGCAAAAAAAAAAAAAAAATGCTGAAAACAATCCACAGCTGTCACGAGTTAAGTCTGGATCCCAAAATGTAGACGTAAACAAGGTCTCCGTAACAAAAATATATTTTAATGCAAATAATCGCACCGACAAAGAGGTAACATGAAGCACTGGTCAAAATAAGGACCAGAGGGAACATAAAGCGAATAACAAAAAGCGCTTGCACAAAAGGCAAGGGAGAAAAATAAAGACCGCAAATACAAACTAAAACAATGTATCAAAATACACGCGAGCGAAAAGCCGAATCACAAAACCAAAATCGTACTTACAAAAAGCAGGGGTACCGAGAGTCCAAAACGCGAAACACGACAAGGTCAATAGCCAAATAGTCCATGAGCAGAGAAAATAGCAATGCAAGAAACAATACTCCGACACAGGTGCACCTCAGAAGAGACCTTAAATACAAAGTCTACAAATTACAGATTGGCAGCAGGTGCGTACCAAAGTCCGCTCATCCCACGTGCTGGCCCGACCGAAAACAGAATCATGACAGTACCCCCCCCCCCTCAACGGACGCCTCCTGGCGCAGGTGAAAGGGATCACCTGACCACTAAAGTTTAGGGTTTCGGGTAACCACGTTGAATACCGGAGGTTTTACCTGATGAGATCCCGTTCCGTTCCGATAGTGTTGGGGTTGCCATGATTAAGGACCCATAATCCCGTCATGTCCTGGGAACGTCCCGCTATCGCGAATTGGAGTCTATTTTGTTATGCTCACTGTTTGCAGTCGGCCGCCGACCACCGAAGGCCGGCACGTAACAAACCACAGGAAGCGATTTGTTTGGATAATGTCCCAAAGGCATACCATGATCTGCGTCAAGTATTTAGCAAGGACCGCGCTCAGTCCATGCCGCCAAACCGACCGTATGATTGTGCCATCGAATTAATGAACAACGTCCCTCTCAGAGTTCGCGTCTTTATCAGGTTTCTCACGCAGAACGAGAGGCGTTAAGGGAATATATTGACAACTCACTCACAGCTGGCCATATCAGGCCCTCTCGCTCCCCTTTGGGCGGGGTTTTTTTAATAGAAAAGAAAGACAAGTCATTGCGCCCTTGTGTCGACTATCGGGGTTTAAATGAGATAACCATCAAGAATAAATATCCCCTCCCATTATTGGACTCGGCGTTCGCCCCTCTCCAATCTGCCGCTGTTTTATCCAAATTAGATCTGCGCAGTGCTTACCATCTGGTCCGGGTTCGGGAGGGCGATGAATGGAAGATGGCATTCAAGACCCCTCTAGGACAATTTGAATACATGGTCATGCCATTCGGGTTAACCAACGCACTGGCCGTATTCCAGAGTCTCATCAATGATGTGTTGAAAGATTCTTCATTTGTTTTGTGTATTTAGATGACATTTTGATCTTTTCGCGTACCCTTCATGAGCACCAACACCATGTACGACTTGTGCTACAACGCCTGTTGGAGAACCGACTATATGTCAAGGCTGAGAAATGCAAGTTTCATTTCGAGTTCATCTCATTGTTGGGTTTTGTAATTGAGAAGGGGCAGCTGAGAGCGGACTCTGCCAAGGTTAAAGCGGTGGCGGAGAGGCCTACACCTACCACTAGGAATCAGTTGCAACGTTTCTTGGGTTTTGCCAATTTTTACCGCCGGTTTATCCGGAATTATAACCAGAGAGTCCTACCTCTGACCCGGTTGACCTCAATCAAGGTTCCATTCAGATGGGACTCCAACGCCGACAATGCATTTTTGGGACTGAAGAAGGCCTTCACTAACCCCCCGGTTTTGCAACATCCTAACCCAGCTTTTCCTTTTATTGTAGAGGTGGACGCTTCAGATTCAGGTGTGGGGGCGGTACTGTCGCAGAGAATCCCAGTCGACCAGAGACTCCACCCTTGCCCCTTCTTCTCACGTCGTCTCAGTCCAGCCGAAGCCAATTATGACGTGGGGTTCCGGGAACTGCTAGCTGTCGTTATGGCTCTACAGGAGTGGCGACAATGGCTCAAGGGGACTAAGGAGCCGTTTACTGTGTACACCAACCACAAGAATCTCGCATACATTCGATCGGCCAAAAGAGTCAACTCACGTCAAGCCCGGTAGGCGCTTCTTCTGACACGGTTCAACTTTACTCTCACTTATCGTCCTGGTTCCAAGAACGTACGTCCTGATGAACTCTCCCGGATTCATGACCCCGCGGAAAGAAGCAACGAACCACAGAACATTCTTCCCGCCCATCGTATTTTGGGGGCTCTACAATGGGAGATCGAACGGAGGGTCCGGGAAGCCCAGAGCCGAACCCCAGTCCCGGCTGGTTGTCCCGCCGGGCAACATTTTTTCACAAAAGATTACCATTCCAAAGGTTTTTTACAGCGAGTGGAGAAAGAGTCGAAATAGAAAACGTGAGCCAGAGAACCGTGGAAGTCAGAATCCGGACCCTCTATAAATAACACTTGAGAAAAAGAGGAGATGATGGAAAGATGACGATGATGATGATGATGATGATGGATGGATGGATGGATGGATGGATGGATGGATGGATGGATGGATGGATGGATAGATGGATGTTGATGGAAATGGGATGATAGCTCCTTCGGCTCCGCTTCCAATGGCTGGGCCCTCCTCCTGCTCTAAACCTGCTCCCGGACATCGTTTGCTTTCCTACCCGGAAATACATTCATCGTGGATCTCGTCGGGGCTTCTGCCTCAACCGATCCAACACCATCACCTCCTTCTGGTCTTCCTCCCGTCGGCCATCCAGAAACGCCGGCCGATCCATCGACCATCGTGCGTTAGCCGGCTTGGCTAGGTCGGCTAACGGTCCCCGCAGCAGCGAGACCGCCGCCGTCAACTTCGGGCTACTTAACATCCGTTCGCTTACTGGGAAGGGTAATCTCATTCAAGATATCCTCACGGACCGTAAGCTTGACATTCTTTGCTTAAATGAAAACTGGCAAACTCCCGGGGACTTCTCACAGTTGAACGATTCCACTCCCCCGGGATTTGTTTACAAGCCCCGCGATTCTGGTCGCGGAAGAGGTCTCGCGATAGTATACCGCGAAAAGTGGAAAGTACTTCCGGTTTCTCTCCCTCCACTTTCCTCCTTTGAATGCCTTGCCTGTCAAATATCCGGACCCATTCCCACGATTATTGCCACAGTGTAACACTCCCCCAATCCCCACCGCGACTTCTTAAATGAAGTGTCTGCTGTCCTCACCCATCTCTCCCCTCTGTCACCAAATGTAATAATCCTGGGAGATTTTAATATACATATGGACAACACTGCTCTTCCTCTCACCATTGACTTCACTTCTTCAATTAACAGTTTTGGTTTTGATCAATTTGTACATTTTCCCACACACATCAAAGGTCACACCCTGGATCTGATCTGCTGCTCTGGTATTTCCCCCTCCAACTGTACTGCTGACGAACTTCCAATAACGGACCACTTTCCTTATCTCATTCAACATTACACTCCAGCTCTCAACTGCCAAATCACCCCGGACCATCGTTTACCGTAATATTAAAGACATTAACATTGACTCTCTCACTGCATGGCTGAACCCCCTGACTCCGGACATTGATTCCACTCCTGATGATTTGGTTTTCCAATATAACTCTGGTCTCACCAGCATCCTCAATACGCTCGCCCCTGTCAAGTCCCGCTCTGTCCTTTTTACTCGGTCTGCCCCTTGGTTCACCCCTCATCTCCATTCCTTGAAATCCCAAACCCGGCAGCTTGACAGACTTTATAGGAAACCAGGCCTCACTGCTCACAAGGACATCTATGCAGCTCAACTATCCCTCTACAAGGATTCCATCTCTCAAGCAAAATCACATTACTACTCCGGACTCATCTGCTCCAATGCTGGAAATACTAAGACTCTCTTTTCACTTTGGAACATAATCACTCAACCCCCTGACTCCCTACCACCTCACTTTTATTCTCGTGACATCTGCAACGCACTTCTCCTCTTTTTCAACGAAAAAAATCAACAGCTCCTGTGTACCTTTCCCCTCCTCTGACCTTCTCACCCCTTGCAAACTGTTCTCTTCTTTTGAACTCCCCCATCTCACATTAATTTCATACCTCATCATTAAATCCAAGACTTCCTCCTGTCAGCTCGATCCCCTCCCCACAGTTCTGGTCAAATACTGCCTAACCTCTCTGCTTCCCTTCATCTGTCGACTGGAATTGTTCCTGTGCTCTTCAGAACTGCAGCTGTCACCCCAATCCTGAAAAAAACCAGGTTCAGATCCCAATGACTTCAATAACCTACGCCCCATTTCCCATCTTCCTTTCATTTCAAAAATTCTGGAGAAAACTGTCGCCTCTCAGCTCCACTTCCAACTCACCGACAATAGTCTTTATGAACAATTCCAGTCTGGCTTCCGTCCCCGTCACAGTACTGAAACATCCCTCATAAAAATCACAAACGATCTTCTCATGGCAGCAGACCTTGGCCACATCTCCATCCTCATACTCCTTGACCTGAGTGCAGCCTTCGACACAATCTCTCACCCCATCCTCCTCAACACACTCTCTACCATAGGCATCACCAACACCCCTCTACGTTGGTTCCACTCATATCTTACTGGCCGCTCTCAGTTCATTCAACTTGATTCTTTTACTTCACAATCCCTCCCCGTTTCTTCTGGTGTTCCCCAGGGTTCTGTCCTAGGTCCGCTCCTCTTCATTGTCTACCTCCTTCCGCTCGGAAACATTTTCCGCAAATTTGGCTTACACTTTCACTGCTTTGCGGATGACACCCAGCTCTATCTCTCCAGCAAACCCGACGCTTCTCTCCCACCCTCATCCCTATCTCACTGTCTCTCAGAAATCAAATCTTGGTTCACCCATAATTTCTTCAAGCTAAACAGCAATAAAACTGAACTCCTACCCGTCGGTACCAAATTCACTCTAAACAAAGTCGACAGTTTCTCCCTCATAATTGATAATGCCACTATATCTCCTTCCCCCCAGGTGAAGAGTCTGGGTGTCATCCTTGACAGTTCACTTTCCTTTCACTCCCACATCGATAACATTACCCGGTCCGCTCATTTCCACCTTCGCAATATAAACCGCCTCCATCCCTCACTCACTCCTCACACCACTGCTATCCTTGTTCACAGTCTCGTCACTTCCCGTATTGCAACTCATTCCTCTTCGGTGTCCATCAAAAATTCCTCCATAAACTTCAACTTGTTCAGAATTCAGCAGCCCGGATCATCACGAGAACCCCCTGCTTCCATCATATCACCCCCATCCTCCGACAGCTCCACTGGCTTCCTGTCAAACTTAGAATCAACTTCAAATTACTTCTCTATACATTCAAAGCCATTCATAACCTTGCGCCCCCCTATCTGTCAGATCTTCTTCAAATCTCCATTCCCTCTCGCTCACTCAGGTCCTCATCCTCCCTCCACCTTTTTCTACCCTCTGCCCGTCTCAGTACAATGGGGTGCAGAGCCTTCAGTCGCTCTGCCCCCAAACTCTGGAACTCACTTCCTCCCAACATTCGTAATATTGACTCTCTTTCCATATTCAAAACCCAGCTCAAAACCCACCTATTCAGACTTGCCTACCCGCCTTAAATCTTTCTTTCTTTATTTATTATTTTATCTGTGTTTTACTATTGCTCTTGGTTGTACAGTGTCCTTGAGTGTTATGAAAGGCGCTTACAAATGTGATGTATTATCATTATTATTATTATGATTTTCCCCTCCTCTTCCTTATGGATATCTTTTCACATCTTAAATATTGGGGCGCTTACCAGCAAACCGCCAGGTTTCCCATTTTGTCTCCCTTTGTTGGTCATTGTCTGGACGGTTTGTAATTGGAAAAGTAAATTCTTTGTGTGTTTTACATACTTGGCCAATAAATTGGATTCTGATTCTGAAGATCATACTCCTGTAATCTTGTTTTATTACTTTTATTGAAGACCAAGAGATGTTTGATGAAGCAAATGACAAGCTCATGTTTTGTGTTTTCTTTTCAGCCATGATGCTATGGTGACGTTCACATATCTGCCCCTCTCTTCTGTTTAAAGGATTTAAAATGTTAACCTCAGACTGCAAGCAGAATTAAAGCTCCCATACGGTCCTTCTGTGTTTATCTGGGAGGCAAGAGTTTTGTTCTTTCCTCCCTGTCTTGATTGGGCTTGATTCTTAAACAACCCAACTACAAGTAATCATCTACTCATAAAAAAAACCTTCTCCCACTCAAATCTTTGTTAACTTGATGATGGCATAAGAGAAGGGCACCAATTGCTCATCTAAACGACACTGAGTATGAGACCATATTCGTTTATATTTGACCTTTCATCCACAACAAGTTGATGGGCGGCAAGGGGGGTGGGGGGGGCCGTTGGCGGGGTACCGTTGTCTTATTGCCAGCTAATCGTAGAGACACAATCGTAGACAAAAGATTACCGTATTTTCACGACTATAAGGCGCCATTAAAGGTCTTAAATTTTCTCCAAAATGGACAGGACGCCTTATGGTGCGCAGCGTCTTTTGTATGCGCTGAGTTCCAAAATCTGACTGACAGCCGACACGCGGTTTATATCGAGAAAAGGCGGAAGTGACTGTGGCCAGGCATGCGGGAAAGAAGTCGGCTAATCAGGGAAGGGTGGGCGTGTATATATACATATATGGAGAGGGAGAGAGAGAGAGAGAGAGAGAGAGAAGGCAGACGTGAGAGAGGACAGGCATGCTGGGGAGCAGTTCGCCAATGGGTGAAGGGTGGGCGTGTAAGTGGACGCTAAAGGGACGCTGCAAGCAGGTACCAACACCTGTATAGAGTGTGGCAATGTGCATTGTTGCAAAACAACTCCGGTTTTGGTTTCTAAGAACCCCCGAAAATAAATTCGACAAAGACCAAGTCAAGCAAATGAACTCTGAGCTTGCCGTTATTCCCGGAGGCTTGACTAAAGAACTCCAACCGCTGGACATCGGCATCAACCGGGCGTTCAAAGTAAAGTTGCGACCAGGCGTTCAAAGTAAAGTTGCGAACGGCATGGGAACAATGGATGCGATGGCATACACAACTTTGAGTGAGAGGCAGCGCTGGGCGAGTTACGCCACAATTTGCAAATGGATTGTGGCTGCTTGGACGAACGTGTCTGCTTGCAATGTTTTTAGATGTTTTTGGCAAAGCCGGCATCATTTCTGTGGAGCCGCATGGCAATGAGAGTGACTCTGACAACGAGAGGGAACGCAGCGTTTTTGATGGATTACGGTACTTGCACAATTGTTCAATTCGTTGTTCACACACACGCGCTGCCACCATGTTTCGCTCTGTTCTTTACTTTCAAATGTGGATAAGCTTCACACGAGAGAAATGTTGACTTTGCTGTTGCTGCTCCTTCTTTCCGCTCGGCAATGCGTAGCAACTCACACTTTAGCACGTGGTGCGTTCAATGACAACTGGGATGTGCAGTCCTCTGCTTCTGATACAGAGGATGAGGACTTTGATGGATTTCTGGGTGATGATTGATCGAAAAACGTGAGAACATTGTACGATGGCTAAATAAAATACACCCGAACTCAGTTCTGCTTTCGTTGCCTTTTTAAAAACGTGTTTTTAGCTTGTATCTGTATGTCTTGGCATGCTACCGTATGCTTCAAGCTAACGTGTTAGCGTGCGCGCATGCATGCCATATGTTTAAGCTGGCGTATGTTTTACCACTGTAAAACTGCGCCCATTAATACAGTGCGGTTTGTCTATGTGTAAAATACAGAAATGTCACCCATTAATGAGACTGCGCCCAACCGTACGGTGCGTCGAATAGTCGTGAAAATACGGTAGTTACACTTTGCATCCACACATCATCGATAATGTAAAACAAACCTGCACACATCACTAAGCTGCCTCACAATGGGCTGATTTCAGCTTTTGTTCCCTCTTAGTGGGTGAACAATCCCAACGCTTGTTGGATTGTTCTTTACAATGAGAGGAAGAGCCACATCAAAGGGTAAAAGCAATGAAATCGTGTTCACCACGAGTCTGTCATGAAATTGAGAGACTTCATTTAATTAGGTTTTGGGAATGTGGCAGTCAGCCGTAGTACCTGGAGAAAAAGCCGCTCAAAAAGGGTCAAGAAGCAAACTTTGCATCGGAGGGTCGGAATCGACATTCGAGCCACAAATATCACCCACGAGGACACAATGGTTGTCTTGTGGTAAGTAAATACAATGTAAAAATACTAATAAATACAGTCAGTGAGATTTACCAAGGTCTATGTTGAAAAGTGCATTTTTGGGATGTGTTTCTGTCACATTTATTGCCCCCTCAATTTCATTTTTTGTTTCTTTGTTTCTTTCATTTTTTACCATTCCCATTCCCCCTCCTCGACCATCCATCATACCATCCATCCATAATCTGAGCCGCTTATCCTCACCGGTCCTCTTCAACCAACATTATTTATCAGCCCTTTAACCATCAAGTTAAAAAATAAAATGGACAACAACAACTGTATTTTAAAGCCTAGTAATTGGTAAATAACATATCATTGACAAAGTGTCTGATTAAAATGTTGCCATATAATTAATTCCCTTACATGCAAACACACATGGACACAGAAATATATCACTTTAACATACAAAACCTCTGATCTCACACAGCCAGCTGGGGAGTGCTTGTGGAGTAATCACAAGCACTGTATAATCCCCTCACTCAATCTCAGAAACCTCAGCAAGCTTTGTTGAAAGAAGACATACAAACGCAGATGCATGTGCGGCTGTACAGGCGCAAGCAGGCACACACACAAACTCAACCACCCACTTCCACTTATATTTCTCCCTCTCTTCAGTTCATAATCTGCAGCTCTGGCATTAAATGTATCCATAATTGTGCAGAAAACAATATAACTTTCTAACTACCCCAGAGCAAAAGTAAAATGTTTGCCTTTCACTACAGCATACACAAATCAGATAAATAAGAGTGCTTTTATAACAAAGACAGTTATGACTTTTTCTGATAAGTTGTGCACTGAGTTCAGAGAGAAGGAGAATTTGTGATTGCCAGTCTAGCCGAAGTAAATCAAAGCCATTGTCACAAACCTACAGTATGGTTTAAGCCACATGTGCCCCACCAGCCAATTTATAATATTTATATATATATATATAAGCGGCTGGATAGCTCAGTTGGTAAGGCATCGGTTTGGCATACGGGAGACGGTGGTTCGAATCCCGCCTGGGGCAAAAATGAGCACATAACACCATCCAGTGTGGGTCCTTGGGCAAGATCCTTCACGCTAATGCCTACCTCATACAATGATGAGAGACAATAAAACGAATGACATGCCGGCTCAGACGTCGCCCGGCCAAACAAGGTCTGCGTCAGGTGCTGGGGAACCAGAGCACCTTGATGAAAAATGGGCTACTGGAACAAAGCGGAGATGGGCGAGAGGCGATAACATGGCTCTGTTGGAATGCTACTACTCAAGCAACCCTAGTCAGAGGGGTTACATGCAGAGAATGTGGGCTAAATGGTTACTTCGAAACCCACAGTCACGGTTGACCACGAAACAACTAGTAGCTCAGTGTTCCAACATCCACAAACGGGAACTGCTGTCACAACTTGAGATTGATGAGGTACAACGCAGGTTCCATGGCGAAGGGCCCCAGGCTGCCAGATCAGAGGAGGAGGTCATACAAGAGATTGGGAGGCAAGCCCCAATGAATGCAGATGATGAGATTGGGTGGCCAGCCCCAATGAATGAAATGCTGAGCGAGGCAGCAACTGACCTGAAAGCTAAGATCATGGCGAGAATGAAAGCTGGGCAACCTAGAAACCGATTACAACGGCTATGTGAAGTACCATCTGAAAGTCTCATAGAAAGTGTGAATGCAGCACTGAGGGCGATCCCTACCGTAACGATCACAGAAACCAATGAGCTGATATACGCTTCAGCTTGATCCTGGAGACTCTGGGCTATAAGAGCAACCATGGAAGCCATGAGATACGTTACCCACCATGGAAAAGACGGTTGGAGGCTAAGATCAAGGCGGCCCGGAAAGATGTGAGTCAATTGACGGAGGCCCAGAGAGGTGTGATGAAAAGGCCGATACCCGAGAGGTACATCCAGATGACCATACCTGAAGCACTCGAAACTGCCAAACAAAGGCTCCAAGCCTTGTCCAGTCGCCTAAAGCGGTACACGAAAGAGAATGAGGCCAGACGAATAAACAGGCTGTTCGCAACACAACCTGCGAAAGTGTACGCTCAGTGGCAGGGTCCTAACAACAGAGCTGACCCACCAAGACTGGAAACTGAAAGGTACTGGAAAGGCATATGGGAGAAGGAGGTTGCACATAACAGCAGTGCACAATGGCTGGTGACCCTGAGAGAGGAGCACAGCAACCTCCCTGAACAGAACCCAGTTACCATAACAGTGGCAGACATACAGGAAAGAGTCTCAGATATGAAGAACTGGACAGCACCAGGCCCGGACATGGTCCACACCTACTGGCTAAAGAAACTCACAGCACTCCATGAGCGCCTAGCAGTACAAATGAACCAGCTGCTGAGGGATGGGACTCACCCAGAATGGCTAATCGAAGGGCGAACGATCCTGATCATGAAGGATCCCTCGAAGGGTGCAGCCCCATCCAACTATCGGCCAATAACCTGTCTCTCCACAACATGGAAGCTCATGTCAGGCATCATTGCGGCTAAGATAAGTGGACACATGGATCAATACATGAGCGAAGCACAGAAGGGCATTGGTAGAGATACTAGAGGAGCCAAACATCAACTCCTGGTTGACAGAACAGTCGCACAAGACTGCAGGGCCCGACGTACCAACCTGTGCACAGCTTGGATTGATTACAAGAAAGCCTATGACTCGATGCCACATACATGGATCACTGAATGCTTGGAGTTGTATCAGGTGAACAGGACCCTAAGAGCCTTCGTTGCGAACTCGATGAGGATGTGGAAAACCACACTTGAAGCCAATGGCAAGCCACTTACCCAAGTGTCCATCAAATGTGGCATATACCAAGGTGATGCACTCTCCCCACTGCTGTTCTGCATAGGACTGAACCCCCTAAGCCAAGTAATCACCAAGACAGGCTATGGATACCGCCTCAGAAATGGAGCTACAATCAGTCACCTCCTCTACATGGATGACATAAAGCTGTATGCTAAGAGCGAAAGGGACGTAGATTCCCTGATCCACACAACCAGGATCTACAGCAGCGACATCGGGATGTCATTCGGGATTGAGAAATGTAGTCGGATGGTTACTAAGAGAGGAAAGGTAGTCCGCACTGAAGGGGTCTCACTCCCTGAAGGAACAATAGCAGACATTGAGGACAGCTACAAGTACCTTGGTATACCACAAGCCAATGGCAACCTCGAACTGGCAACAAGGAAAGCGGCTACGGCCAAATACCTCCAGCGAGTGAGGCAAGTCCTAAGAAGCCAGCTCAATGGCAAGAATAAGACCCGGGCAATAAACAGCTATGCCCTGCCAGTGATCAGATACCCTGCAGGAATAATAAGGTGGCCAAAGGAAGAGATTCAGACCACGGACGTTAAGACCCGAAAACTCCTAACCATGCATGGAGGGTTTCATCCCAAATCCAGCACCCTGAGACTGTACGCAAGCCGAAAGGAAGGAGGCCGGGGACTAGTGAGTGTGAGAGCAACTGTCCAGGATGAAACATCCAAGCTCCATGAATACATCAAGGAGAAGGCTCCAACGGATGACGTACTCAGAGAATGTCTCAGACAATGGGGAACAGAAGATGAGACGCTGGAAGAGGGACCATCATGGGAGGACAAGCCCCTACACGGGATGTACCACCGGACCATAACTGAAGTGGCTGATCTCAACAAGTCCTATCAGTGGCTAGAGAGGGCTGGCCTGAAGGACAGCACAGAGGCACTCATCCTGGCTGCTCAGGAACAGGCCTTGAGCACCAGAGCCATCGAGGCCCAGATATACCACACCAGACAAGACCCAAGGTGTAGGTTGTGCAAAGAGGCACCTGAGACGATCCAACACATAACTGCAGGATGTAAGATGCTGGCAGGGAAAGCCTACATGGAACGCCATAACCAGGTGGCTGTCATAGTCTACCGAAACATCTGTGCGGAGTATGGACTGGAAACCCCAATGTCAAAATGGGAAACACCTCCGAAGGTGGTGGAGAATGACAGAGCGAAGATCCTGTGGGACTTCCAGATCCAGACTGACAAGATGGTAATGGCGAACCAACCAGATATCGTGATCATAGATAAAGGGCAGAGGAAAGCCGTTGTAGTGGATGTAGCGGTCCCAAGTGATGGAAACATCAGGAAGAAGGAGCATGAGAAACTCGAGAAATACCAAGGGCTCAGAGAGGAGCTGGAGAGAGCCTGGAAGGTAAAGGTGACAGTCGTGCCTGTGGTGGTCGGAGCACTCGGGGCAGTGACCCCCAAACTAGATGAGTGGTTGCAACAGATCCCGGGAACAACATCGGACATCTCAGTCCAGAAATGTGCAGTGCTGGGAACAGCAAGGATACTGCGCAGAACCCTCAAGCTTCCTGGCCTCTGGTAGAGGACCCGAGCTGAATGAGGGACGGACACCACCCGAGGGGTGAGATGAGGATTTTTTTTTATATATATATATATATATATATATATATATATATATATATATATATATATATATATATTGGGCGAGATGCGATAACATGGCTCTGTTGAAATGCTAATACTCAAGCAACCCTAGTCAGAGGGGTTACATGCAGAGAATGTGGGCTAAATGGTTACTTCGAAACCAACAGTCACGGTTGACCACGAAACAACTAGTAGCTCAGTGTTCCAACATCCACAAACGGCAACTGCTGTCACAACTTGAGATTGATGAGGTACAACGCACGTTCCATGGTGAAGGGCCCCAGGCTGCCAGATCAGAGGAGGAGGTCATACAAGAGATTGGGAGGCAAGCCCCAATGAATGCAGATGATGAGATTGGGTGGCCAGCCCCAATGAATGAAATGCTGAGCGAGGCAGCAATTGACCTGAAAGCTAAGATCATGGCGAGAATGAAAGCTGGGCAAGCTAGAAACCGATTACAACGGCTATGTGAAGTACCATCTGAAAGTCTCATAGAAAGTGTGAATGCAGCACTGAGGGCGATCCCTACCGTAACGATCACAGAAACCAATGAGCTGATATACGCTTCAGCATCAGTGATCCTAGAGACTCTGGGCTATAAGAGCAACCATGGAAGCCATGAGATACGTTACCCACCATGGAAAAGACGGTTGGAGGCTAAGATCAAGGCGGCCCGGAAAGATGTGAGTCAATTGACGGAGGCCCAGAGAGGTGTGATGAAAAGGCCGATACCCGAGAGGTACATCCAGATGACCATACCTGAAGCACTCGAAACTGACAAACAAAGGCTCCAAGCCTTGTCCGGTCGCCTAAAGAGAATGAGGCCAGACAAATAAACAGGCTGGTCGCAACACAACCTGCGAAAGTGTACGCTCAGTGGCAGGATCCTAAGAACAGAGCTGACCCCCCAAGACTGGAAAGTGAAAGGTACTGGAAAGGCATATGGGAGAAGGAGGTTGCACATAACAGCAGTGCACAGTGGCTGGTGACCCTGAGAGCAACCTCCCTGAACAGAACCCAGTTACCATAACAGTGGCAGACATACAGGAAAGAGTCTCAGATATGAAGAACTGGACAGCACCAGGCCCGGACATGGTCCACACCTACTGGCTAAAGAAACTCACAGCACTCCATGAGCGATGCTATGAACCAGCTGCTGAGGGATGGGACTCACCCAGAATGGCTAACCGAAGGGCGAACGATCCTGATTATGAAGGATCCCTCGAAGGGTGCAGCCCCATCCAAATATCGGCCAATAACCTGTCTCTCCACAACATGGAAGCTCATGTCAGGCATCATTGCGGCTAAGATAAGTGGACACATGGATCAATACATGAACGAAGCGCAGAAGGGCATTGGTGGAGATACCAGAGGAGCCAAACATCAGCTCCTGCTTGACAGAACAGTCGCACAAGACTGCAGGTCCCGACGTACCAACCTGTGCACAGCTTGGATTGATTACAAGAAAGCCTATGACTCGATGCCACATACATGGATCACTGAATGCTTGGAGTTGTATCAGGTGAACAGGACCCTAAGAGCCTCCGTTGCGAACTCGATGAGGATGTGGAAAACCACACTTGAAGCCAATGGCAAGCCACTTACCCAAGTGTCCATCAAATGTAGCATATACCAAGGAGATGCACTCTCCCCACTGCTGTTCTGCATAGGACTGAACCCCCTAAGCCAAGTAATCAGCAAGACAGGCTATGGATACCGCCTAAGAAATGGAGCTACAATCAGTCACCTCCTCTACATGGATAACATAAAGCTGTATGCTAAGAGCGAAAGGGACATAGACTCCCTGATCCACACAACCAAGATCTACAGCAGCGACATCGGGATGTGATTCGGGCTTGAGAAATGTAGTCGGATGGTGACTAATAGAGGAAAGGTAGTCCGCACTGAAGGGCTCTCACTCCCGGAAGGAACAATAGCAGACATTGAGGACAGTTACAAGTACCTCTGAATACCGCAAGCCAATGGCAACCTCAAACTGGCCACAAGGAAAGCGGCTACGGCCAAATACCTCCAGCGAGTGAGGCAAGTCCTAAGAAGCCATCTCAATGGCAAGAATAAGACCCGGGCAATAAACAGCTATGCCCTGCCAGTGATCAGATACCCTGCAGGAATAATAAGGTGGCCAAAGGAAGAGATTCAGACCACGGACGTTAGGACCCGAAAGCTCCTAACCATGCATGGAGGGTTCCATCCCAAATCCAGCACCCTGAGACTGTACGCAAGCCGAAAAGAAGGAGGCCGAGGACTAGTGAGTGTGAGAGCCACTGTCCAGGATGAAACATCCAAGCTCCATGAATACATCAAGGAGAAGGCTCCAACGGATGACGTACTCAGAGAATGTCTCAGACAATGGGGAACAGTATATGAGGTGCTGGAAGAGGGACCATCATGGGAGGACAAGCCCCTACACGGGATGTAGCACCGGACCATAACTGAAGTGGCTGATCTCAAGAAGTCCTATCAGTGGCTGGAGAGGGCTGGCCTGAAGGACAGCACAGAGGCACTCATCCTGCCTGCTCAGGAGCAGGCCCTGAGCACCAGACCCATTGAGGCCCAGATATACCACACCAGACAAGACCCAAGGTGTAGGTTGTGCAAAAAGGCACCTGAGACGATCCAACACATAACTGCAGGGTGTAAGATGCTGGCAGGGAAAGCCTACATGGAACGCCATAACCGGGTGGCTGGCCTAGTCTATCGAAACATCTGTGCGGAGTATGGACTGGAAACCCCAAGGTCAAAATGGGAAACACCTCCGAAGGTGGTGGAGAATGACATAGCGAAGATCCTGTGGAACTTCCAGATCCAGACTGACAAGGTGGTAATGGCGAATCAACCAGATATCGTGATTATAGATAAAGGGCAGAGGAAAGCCGTTGTAGTGGATGTAGCGGTCCCAAATGATGGAAACATCAGAAAGAAGGAGCACGAGAAACTCTAGAAATACCAAGGGCTCAGAGAGGAGCTGGAGAGAGCCTGGAAGGTGAAGGTGACAGTCGTGCCTGTGGTGGTCGGAGCACTCGGGGCAGTGACCCCCAAACTAGATGAGTGGTATCCTAACCATGAGTGATATCCTTTATTCGTCCCACACTGGGGAAATTTACAATATATATATAGATATATTAGAGCTGTGGCGGCCCGGTAGTCCAGTGGTTAGTACGTCGGCTTCACAGTGCAGAGGTACCGGGTTCGATTCCAGCTCCGGCCTCCCTGTGTGGAGTTTGCATGTTCTCCCCGGGCCTGCGTGGGTTTTCTCCGGGTGCTCCGGTTTCCTCCCACATTCCAAAAACATGCGTGGCAGGCTGATTGAACACTCTAAATTGTCCCTAGGTGTGAGTGTGAGCGTGGATGGTTGTTCGTCTCTGTGTGCCCTGTGATTGGCTGGCAACCGACTCAGAGTGTCCCCCGCCTACTGCCCGGAGACAGCTGGGATAGGCTCCAGCACCCCCCGCGACCCTAGTGAGGATCAAGCGGCTCGGAAGATGAATGAATGAATGAATATTAGAGCTGTCAATTTAGCGCGTTTTTATTGGCATTAATTTAAATGAATTTTTACGGGATACATTTTTTTTCTCGCGAGATTAACTCAGCACACGTCACAAGCGGATGTTACGTTGCTCTATAAATACACCAGAAACGAAACAACAAGCACGCTGCAGAAGTCCACGCCCATTTCTGTTTTGCCAGCCACAGCAGCACGAGACACCAAAAACAGTTACTTAAAGAGTTTATGAATGGAAAGTTTACTTTTAAAAAGTTGCCAGATTGCTCCACTGACAAGACCAGTTACCTGTATGTTTTGCAGTCGTAATCTGAGCTATCATCATCGCATGTCGAGTCTGAAATACCACTTAATGGCCAAGCACACAGCTGATGTGAGTACTCCGCCCCCTCGTCTAAGACAGACAGCTATAGATCATTTCAAAGCGAAGAAAATGGATAACACTACAAAGAACAAATTTGCTGAAGCCATAGCTAAATGTATGGCTACTGCATGCAAGCCTGTCAACATTGTCCACGCTCGACTCAAGATGAAATCATTCGCATTGCATCTAATGACTCCACTACGGATTGCCAGCGAGAGCCTCCATTACAATCTATGAACAGAAATTGTATGTAGCAGAGAAGGCTAAGGTACACAAAGCGGGAGAATACACTGTTTCGGGAGAGAAATAAGAGACCAGGTTGATGAGCCTCTGGTGAATAAAGAGCAGGCATTCTGTTGAGTTCGATGTATGCCACTGACACGATTGTTACTTATTTGGAACTATTTTGTGTGGAAGGTTACCGTGTTCCGTGTCCATATAAATAATAGGGGCGGACCTTCTCTGTGTTCGTCTGACAGCGACGACGTGCTAAGGCACGTCGAGAGTTCAGCAGTGCAGTGGTCGCGACCTTGCAACCACACTGAAAATAAAACGTCTTCAGTGTTGTCATCGAACCAAGTGTAGTCATCTGAAATGATGTCCACACAAAACCATAGACAACCAAACCAACCAACACAAATGGACAAAAGACTTCCATGCAAGAAGGACCAACAGAATCAACATAGCCTGACTGCTGTGTTCAAAGCAAACTTGAAAACAAAGTATGCAACCATGGCTTAAATCCACTATAGGCTGAGCACTAGTTTACCTTAGATGTGCACTTTATAATGTTATATTGCTCTGTTTTGATTCCATAAAAAGAGTTGTTAAAGCAGCTGTTATGTAACAAAATATTTTTTCACTGTTGTTTATGGACAGTAATATGTGAGAGATTGTGTGTGAATAACTGCGCGAATAAAGTGAAAATGTTAATGTAAAATTCATTCATTCATTCATCCTTCGAGCCGCTTGATCCTCACTAGGGTCGCGGGGGTGCTGGAGCCTATCCCAGCTGTCTTCGGGCAGTAGGCGGGGGACACCCTGAATCGGTTGCCAGCCAATCGCAGGGCACACAGAAACGAACAACCATTCGCACTCACACTCACACCTCGGGTCAATTTAGAGTGTTCAATCAGCCTGCCACGCATGTTTTTGGAATGTGGGAGGAAACCGGAGCACCCGGAGAAAACCCACGCAGGCCCGGGGAGAACATGCAAACTCCACACAGGGAGGCCGGAGCTGGAATCGAACCCGGTACCTCTGCACTGTGAAGCCGACGTGCTAACCACTGGACTACCGGGCCGCAGTTCATGTAAAATTGAAAATCGAAATTGTTATTTCAGTAAATATTTGAAAATATATAGAAAACTGATTCATGATTCCATGTTGTTAAGAGCTTTGATGGGGGAAATGGGACAAAAATATACATAAAAGGAAATTCACAAATGGCAAAAAATGTGTGAGTATTCACGATTATTTTTTAGTTAATTTGAGTTAATTATGACAGTTGCCTTTTTAATTAGATTAAATATTTTAATCGTTTGACAGCTCTACTTTATATTCATACGCATATATTTATTTATGTATTTTCTTTATTTATTTATTTGTGTGTGTGTGTGTGTGTGTGTGTGTGTGTGTGAGCATACACACTACAGCTTGTTCACCCTATCAACCTCACATCTGCAATTTTTTTAAAGTGAAAAAAAGTAGCTTGTACATAAAACCTCACTTCCTGTCCCTTCAAATAGAGTGCTGAGTTGTGGCGATGGAGACATGGTGGTAGCAGGGGTTTCCCTGAGTTGGGTGGCCGCCACAACTCCCCCTCCCCCACCCCACTCCATACAACAACAAAAAAGATGCTTGATGTTGCCAAGCAACCATTCGCACTCACACTCACACTGAGGGACAAGTTAGCATGTATGTTTTTGGAAGGTAGGAGGAGCTCGGAATACCTGGAGAAAACCCACGCAGGCATGGAGAGAACATGCAAACTCCACACAGGAAGGCCGGAGCTGGAATCGATCCCTGTACCTCTGCATTGTGAGACCTACGCGCTAACCAGTCGAGCACCGGGCCACCCATAGATGTTATTTATTTTAAAGTAAAATAATAAAGATTTGGAAAAGACTACCTATTTGCATCTAAAAGGAATTTGATCATATAAAATTTCTAAAAACAAAGGCATTACAGTGATATCAGTGTTATGTCACGTCGTTGTAACGTCGATCTGGTTTAGACACCGCACTCTTTTTGCAACAGAACAAATGTCACTGGCCGTAATGATCGAAAGGTGTTGCATAATGTGCTTTCCATCCGATTATTTTTTTTAATCAACTAAGTAGTAATATAATTGAGTTCAAAATCAGTTATTTTATTTTATGATGGTCAATTGCGACACTTAAATTTAGCGACTTCTAATCTAACCCATCACTACCCCTGACCACGCAAAGAATGAGATGGGATGCGAGGTAGAAAATTTGTCTAGTCCAGGGGTGGCCAACCCGCAGCTCTTTGGCCGGTTCAATACGGCTCCCGGGCTCTCACACAACAAGCATCGAACACGCCTCGGCAGTGGCGATGCCATAACAAACAGGGCGCTAACTTCACAGAGCGTACTACGTCAGCCAATCATCAAACGTTACTTGATTGACATAGAGGGAAACCAATCAGATGACTGCATCACCGCTCATTGCACAAACAACGGCGCTAAGCTAGTCAGTGAATTACCTCAGATTTTAAGGCAGGGGTGCCCAATCCGTCGATCAGAATCGACCGGAAGCCAGCGAACTTGTCCCATGTCAACCGCAAGGGGTGGGATGAGGAGAAGGGTGGAAAAAAAAGATTTGTTTGTATCTTCAGTTTTCATTCATTTTCAGCCTGTTCCGACTGTTGCTCATCGTGGTGTGCGTGTATACGTACGCAAGTGTACACTCACGCGGGTGCCCACCAAACGCGTGAGTGCGTGCGTGCGAGCGCGTGTGTGAGTGTGTGTATGCTTGCACGTGCGCGATCGGGTCATTCGTGATAGGTTGGTCGCTTCAAAAGTCGATCTTTGGCCCCAAAAGTGTGTGTGTGTGTGTGCGTGTGTGTGTGTGTGTGTGTGTGTGTGTGTGTGTGTGTGTGTGTGTGTGTGTGTGTGTGTGTGTGTGTGTGTGTGTGTGTGTGTGTGTGTGTGCGCGTGTGTGTGTGTGTGTGTGTGTGCGTGCGTGTGTGTGTGTGTGTGTGTGTGTGTGTGCACACGTGTCTCGATGGGATCACCACCTTATCGTGGTGAGGCACTTTGCGCGTCTCCATGACCCCGAGAGCTATGTCGGCAGGAGTCCCGGCACTCCTGGCAGGGTCACCCAAGCCGAACAGGTCGAAGGGTAGAGGCCAGTAAAAGAGTGATCCCGAACCGGCACCTGGGGGCAGGCATAGGCGGAGTCCAACAGACCGGACTTCCGGCAGCCCCCTGCAACTCTTGCCAGGAGAAGGTCGTCATGGGTACCCTCATGCCACCGGAAACCACCTGGCAGGAGTGAAGATGGTGGAAGTGAGGACTGTGCACCCACACCCTCACCTTAATCCGAACCTCTGCGCAAGCTTCTTGCCCCAACCCCACACCCAATCCCCCACCCTGCATCACCCTAATCCCCCAAAGTCCTGTGGCGATGTGGAATGGCGGTGGGCACAGGCCAAGGATGTGGCTGGGAGTGCCTAGCCAAACCATGCACACAGGCGGCAATGGAGTGATGGTCACACTGCGGGATGGAGCAGCGCATCTCTTCGGCAACTTCCATTGTGACTGAGCAGCTCCACACTGCTCACCCCTGTGATGGGGAGGGACCTAGAAAAAATGGTCTAAAAATTGTCTGCTCTCCACACTCAGAACGGTAAACCACAATCCTCGGAGCATCCCCCTTGCGGTCGAAAGGATAATAAACGAAATAGAAAAAATCTATGCATAGCTTCGTGGAACATCCGCACACTGCTGGACCTGGCTGAAACTCCTGACAGGCCCCACCGGAGGACAGCACTTGTGGCCACAGAGCTCGTGAGGTATAACATTGATATCGCAGCTCTCAGCGAGACCAGAATACATGGAGAGGACTCCCTGACAGAAGTTGGTGCAGGGTATACCTTTTTCTGGAAAGGAGTCCCCGAAGGCACTCGTCGAAACCATGGAGTTGGCTTTGCTGTGAAGTCCCAACTGTTGAAGCGCATCCCAGAATCCTCCACCGGCATCAATGAAAGACTGATGACATGGCGCATTCCCCTGGCAAAGGGACGCTTCGCCACACTCATCAGTGCCTATGCACCAACTCTGAATGCCGAGCACAATATAAAGGAGGATTTCTACAGAGCTCTGGACACCATCCTGCAGCAAACACCGGCTACGCACAAGCTTATAGTCATGGGAGATTTCAATGCTAGGGTGGGCACGGAACACCTGGTATGGAGCAAAGTTATTGGCCAGCATGGAGTGGGAAAAATGAACAACAATGGCCTTCGGCTCCTCTCCCTCTGTGCAGAACATCAGTTGGTCATCACTAACACCATTTTCCAAATGAAGAACAGGTTTAAGACCACCTGGCAGCACCCCGCTCCAAACACTGGCATCTCCTGGACTATGTGATTGTCCGTCAAAAGGACATACGGGATGTCCTCATCACCCGTGTCATGCGCGGAGCTGAGTGTTGGACTGACCATCTCATGGTCAGATCCAAACTCCTCATGAGCATTCAACCCCGTCATCCAAGGACAGCTCCCAACAAAAGGCTCAACTGTGCAGCATTGAACAACCCCACCACCAGAGCCAACCTCCGGCGACTCCTTGCTGAAAACCTTGACAAGATCCCGGAGGAATCAGGTGACTGGCCAGCTCTGCACCAGGCTATCCAGAGCACAGCTTCGGAGGTGCTGCCATACCAACCCTGTCAACCCACACATTCTGGACAATCTTCCAGACCTGCCAACAATCATGAGCCTCGACACCCCACCATCCTATTCTGAAACCCAGCAAGCCATTGCGGGCCTAAAGAACAACAAAAGTGCTGGTCCTGATGGCATCCCTGCAGAGGTTTCCAAACACGGAGGTTATCTCCACACGCGGCGACTGCACCTCCTGATTCAAAACATCTGGGAACATGGGACCGTCCCGCAGGATTGGAAGGATGCTAACATTGTTGTTATTTATAAGCAGAAAGGGGACAGAGCAGCCTGTGGGAATAGCCGAGGAATCTCTCTCCTCTCCACCGCAGGAAAGATCTTGGCCAAAATCATGCTCAGCAGGCTGGTCAAGCACATCTCAGAAAGTGTGCTTCCAGAAACTCAGTGTGGCTACCGGAAGACTAGATCCACCATTGATATGATCTTTGTTTTAAGACAGCTAATGGAGAAAAGCAGAGAACATCACAAGGACCTGTACATAGGCTTCATCGATCTCAGCAAAGCCTTTGACACCATCAACCGGGAGTTGCTCTGGAAACACCTCTCCAAACTTGGGGTGCCACCCAAGTTTCTCAGCATCCTCCAGCAGCTGCATGATGGGATGCAAGCCAGAGTGCTCATTGGAGGACTCCAGTCAGAGCTCTTCAAGGTGAAAGTTGGGGTGAAGCAGGGTTGTGTCTTGGCTCCAGTGCTTTTTAACATCCTCCTTTCTGCCACTACGTGCCTCTTCCACCGTGGCATGTCACATGAAGACGGTGTCCCTATGGAGTACCGCCTAGACGGAAGCCTCTTCAACATCAGACGGCTCCAGGCTCACACAAAGACAAAAATCTGTCAGATCTGTGAGCTTCAGTATGCTGATGACTGCACTATACTAGCTCACAGTTCAAACTCTATGCAGCACGCCCTGGACACCATTTCCAATCTGTACCAATCCTTTGGTCTTCAGATTAACACTAAAAAAAAAACTGAGGTCATGTTCCAACTCACTACCCCAACTTCCACATCCCCCACCTTTCACATTAATGGCACTCCACTAAACGTAGTGGACCATTTCACCTACCTTGGCTCCACTTTATCTTCAAACTGTTCCCTTGACACTGAAGTCCACACCCGTATTAATAAAGCATCATCATCCTTTGGTCGCCTACGCAGCAGGGTCTTTGAAAACCGAAACCTGAAGACCCGTACCAAGATTGCTGTGTACAATGCAGTATGTCTCTCCACTCTGATCCACGGGTCAGAGTCATGGACTCCATATCGCCGGCACATTACTACCTTGGAAGCCTTCCACATCCGCTGCTTGCAAAAGATCCTCGGCCTGTCCTGGGAAGATCGAATTCCCCATACAGACATCCTCAAAAGCACCAATTCCATCTGCATGGAAGCGGCCGTGGCGAAGAAACATCTTCGGTGGATCGGACATACCATTCGCATGCCAGACAACCGCCTGCCCCGCCAGGTCCTCTATGGCCAACTGAGAGGTGCAAAGCGTTCTGCTGGGGGGCAAAAGCGTCGCCTCAAGGACTACAGTAGGGACCTCCTAAAGCGAGCCAACGTCAACCCCACGCAGCTTGAAACACTTGCACTCAACAGACCAACCTGGCAGATCACTTGTGCCACTGTAATCTCTCAAATACACCAAATTAACCAAGCCAGACGAACCGAGAAACGCATTCAACGACATCAGCGGGCAGCTGATACCCCCCTGGTATCCGGTTTCCCTTGCTCCATCTGTGGTCGAGTCTGCGGCTCAAGGATCGGTCTTTATGCCCACGAGAAGTGGCACCAGCGACAGAGTCGCTGACCCACCCCCCAACCCCCCACCCAACCCATCCTCCCCTCCCTTGGAGCAAGTGTCATCATCAGACATGATGGACAGCTAATAGTGTGCACGCGTGCGCGAGGAATGGTATGATGTGGCTCTTTGCAGTAACACAGTAAATAAATTGGCTCTTGTCTCTGACTGGTTGGCCACCCCTAGTCTAGTCAGTCCACTCACGATTAGTTCATGCCCCTGATGTCTGGGAGCATTTGAATGTTCTGCTCACTCTCTCTCTCCTTTTGAAATTGCTTTGATTTGGAACATTGATCGGTACACGTTTGATCTGATCTTCATGTAAATCGCAACAGTCTATCGACAGGCAGTTGCCTTAAATTAATACAAGAATGTAGATGTAGTTTTCATATATTCATTGGGTATTTACAGTAAATATTCACAGTACAGTGTGGTAAGTATGTGATTTTTAATTTATTTGCATAGTGCGTCTTACGGTGGCCCTACGATATGTTGATAAGGCTCGATATAACGTGTGCCAACCTTTTTTGACCGAAGATTTACTTTTCCATCAACCAACCTCCCGCGCTCAACCGCACACACATCCATGTGTACAAATTTACACGCGCATGCCATGGTGAGCAACAGCCATATTGGCCCCTAAGTTGAACAAAACTGAAAAATTAAGTAGCCACAAGAGTTTGTGGGTTTGTGAAAAGCAAATCACTGCCTCTCTTCGTTGAGACATGACGTAGAGGCATGGGATGCACTTTTGCAGCGTGTTGAGCTGTCAGAGATTTTCTCGGACAAAGTTAAAGAAACGACTCGGCACACAGGAAAATTGTCTTCAATATCGGCGGGAGCGGACCTCTCAGAGCGAACGACGGTTGTTGCTCCGCGATCACACTCAAAGTCCCGTCTCTGCGAGTTCCACATTTTATTGTAACATATGCAAAATACAAGAAAAACACTGCCCCCAATATTTGCATGCGGCACCCCCCGGTCGGGCCCCTCAGTAGTGATTGGTTACCTGTTTTTCAACCTCGAACCACCAGTACATTGGCGCCTTTTTGTGGACTTAACAGCCCTCCGGCCAGGTGGCCGGCGCCTTTGTGTGTAGGCATTTGGGGGTGCTGGATATGCACCCAAACGCTTCGATGTGCCCAAATAAATGAAACTTTAAACATGATACATTTTTGCTCATAGATTCTTCTAACATAAGCTCACGTGTACTGTTTTAAAATTCTTCTCTCGACACTCCAGATGCCCATTCTTTGCCAGTGCCCTAGGTGAATTGTTCATGAAACAAACTTTTAATGAGAATCATAATAACAATAAAAGACATAGCGCAACAGCTCTGATCATAAGCTGCAATTGCAGACTGCTTACCGCTAACAACTTCCACCATGTTAAAGGTGACCATGTTATTTTTTTTATTTTATTCTGCATTTTTTAAATACTTTTTGTGAATGTGAGACTGATAGGATGCTAAAGGTGAAGTGCACACAGACACAAACGTTTTGGGTTGGGGGGTTGGGGGGGTCCTTCTACACCCCTCACGATTGACTTGGGACCAGCCCGCGACATACCGGTCGATCGTGATAGACATTTTGGGCACCCCTGCTCTAGATACGTAAATAAAGCTGTATTGTATTGTATTGCATTCCCTTTAGCGTAGCTTCATCTGGTGGATCCACAATGCAACCGCAACCACTATTGTAGCTTTTATTCTATGCACCTTATAATGCAGTGTGCCCTATATATGATGAACAGTTTTAAAGGTCATTCATTAAAGGTGTGCCTTATAGTGCAGAAAACGGTACATGAATGTAAGAGTACATGGTTTTCTGTCACTATGGGTGACCTGTAATTGACTATCAGTCCAGTGTGTAATCTCTCTTTTGTCAAATATGAGTTGGGATGGGATCTAGCTTGACGAGGAACGGAACAGGATAGATACGAGAGAAAATGGATGGATGGAATACACGGTAGCATTGTTAATATGACAACTTTAATGGTGGCTTTTTCACAGTAATGTGCTATGTATTGTACAGAAATCCAGTTGAAAGTAGTTTTTGGTAGCATGTAATATTGTCTGCTTTTATTTGTCTTCCTTCCAGTTACACGCTGATTTACAGGTGTGAAGTGAAAAAAAAACTAACAAGATTGAGCGCAACAACAGCAACCAGTGGACTGAATATTTAAATATTTCAGGAGACACTTCCAAGCGTGTGCTATTTTTACAACTTGATCCATAATTTAGCATTAACATTTTTCTCCTAGAAACCTTGAACCACTTACCGGTACTTGAGAAATACGTTTCTTCATCTCGGTTGTGACACAGAAATGAGTTCGGGGGAGGCTTGATGTCTTTTCACACTTTTTTATATAGCTTGGAATCAGTACAGCACATATCAATAAGAAGTGGACAAAATGAAAGTCTCGGGCATGTATTTTGTATTTGTCTCATTTTTACATTTTGTGTCAATGCAGAGGTGTCCATTCATCCAACCATTTTCTTATCCGCTGATGCTCACAAGGGTTACGAGAATGCAAAGGTGTGAGCAATCAAATGGAGACTGAACATGTGACATGTTGCCCAAACATCGGGTAAGTTGTCTCATTATTACTTTGGAATAAAACAAGGACAAAATGAATGCTGTTGTTTTGTTTTGTTTTGTTTTTACGTGAAAGTCATCATTGTCGTCAGCCAAAGAATGTTAACAGTGAGCTTGAAAAAAAAAATTGAAAATAGCCACTGAACAAACTTTAACAGAAATTATTGTGCAACATGCACTGAATTAAAAGTCTTTGTAGTTGCTGACACACAGGCCATGGTGCTCAGCCTCAAATGCTGACATCTTCTTGTGGTAAATGCACAACCAGGTCGGAAACGGAATCAATCGCAACAAATAATGTGGCATGCCTTATCAGCCTCAAGAAGAAACACTGTGACAGTGAGGCTGGGTTCATCTGTGTTCTTACATGTCAACAATGTTGCTCTCTGGATGCATCCTGTATGATGTCAAATAGCCCACCATGAGCGATTGAAAATATTCGCTTACACACTTTACAATTAGCCTTATGGCCTCATCATCTCCACTCAGACTGCCTAACCAAGGATGAGCCTCTTCCCCCGTCATGACTGACAAGACAATTTTGCTGACCTGAATATTTCCTGTGTAGGATTTTTGCTCTTCATTGTCAGATTTTGTGTCTGATGGACATTTTTATTGATGAAAATACGGAACTAATCTCGTCCCGTATTACTTCAATACAGGACATACCATCTACAGTATTTACCAAATAAGGAACGATTCCGTATTTTACTGGACGGTTGGCAGCACTATGTATATACGTGCGGAGTGCGCATGCGTCAAAGCTGCGTACTCACATGTGTAACTGCTGTGTCTGTATTCAAATTTAAAGCTCACATATGCTAAAACAGAACTGCAAACACAATCGAGCCAGCTGTGACAATAAAATGTTTGAAATGAAATAAAAAAGCCACCTACTGCAAATATTTAAACTGAATAAAACAATTGTTGTGTATGAACAGAAAACTCACGATACATCAATGACATTGTAAAGCTCCAATCAATAATTTTCTGAATTACCATAAAATAATTGACGATTCAGTTGAGGATACCTGTTAAAGGTTGGGCTTATGGATTGGAGTGGACTGGTTCTATTAAAAGCAATCTGACAGTCATTTTGGCCTGGATCAGACTAGTTGATTGAATTGGACATCACAATATATAAGCTGGGCGGCCCGGTAGTCAAGTGGTTAGCACGTCGGCTTCACAGTGCAGAGGTACCGGTGTTCGATTCCAGCTCCGGCCTCCCTGTGTGGAGTTTGCATGTTATCCCCGTGCCTGCGTGGATTTTCTCCGGGTGCTCTGGTTTCCTCCCACATTCCAAAAACATGCGTGGCAGGCTGATTGAACACTCAAAATTGTCCCACGGTGTGAGCGTGCCAAGTCTGTGATGCATACGTCAATATGCCGAGGCATTATTGGCAAACAAATGCCAAACACTGCAGACATAACAAAACCATTTAATAAAAATAGACAATATTTACTTACCGGTACTTAATTTTTCAAACCTATAAGTATCATGTCCCAGATGTTAAAAAAATAGCTTCTTTTTTTTCTTTTTTTTTACCCGTACCTACGCAAGTCAATATCCTGTAGCATTACAGGACAAAATGCTAAATTCTTAGCATTTAGTCAACAATTACAATGGAACATATTTCCAAGTACTGTACGTTGGAACTTATTTGAGAATACACTGGAACATACTTGAGGAGGATGTTGGAACGTATTTGACAGTTTACTGCACATTGGCAGTTCCATGCTTCCGTACCCTTGAACATATTACATTAACTTGTGTATTTGTATTCAACCCAGTTTGAAATGAAAAATTACTTTCAAGATTAATCCTATTGAACAATTACCGGTACACTGGAAACTCGGGCGGTGGTGAATGAAAGCTTGCAATTTTTTTAGACACAAAGGGAAAGTCCAGATGTGCACTTTTCAAGGCTTTCGCACAGCATACTACTATGCCCGAAAAAAAACTTGCCACATCAGGAGTTAGTGATGATAGATAAAGTCCCGTATCAGTACACATTTATCAGCACCAGCTGTTCAAGTCTGAGGTAATGCTGCCATCTGACTGAACATTGCTGACTGGATGGAAAGGAGCTACAAATCAAACTGCAAACAGCATGTCAGAGGATAATGTGTAAAATGTGTATAATAAAGAAAAATAAATAATTGTTGTTTATTGCGACCATTTACCATACTGCCCATTGTCATGAAGGTCATGAGTGAGCTGGAGCCAATCCCAGCCGATGTTGGGCAAGAGGCGGGTACACTCTCACAACCTTATTTGTTTTGAGCTCGACTTAGATGTTAGCAAGAATCTTTCATTGCCATCCATCCATTTTCTACCACTTATCTTCTTCAGAGTTGAGTCTGAGGTGGCGCTTAACCAGCTGTGCAGGAGATGGGGTAAACTGTAGGGTCCATACAGTATAGACAGACATCCATACATACCATACACTTACACCTCCACCCCTCTTGCTAAATAACCTGAACTGTTCGAGCAGTGTGGCGAAGCATGGAAACGTGTCACAGAAAGGTCTGAGACAAAATTCGAAACCAGACCCTTTTCACTGGTTCACCATGCGGCCTATTTTACAACCAAGAAACACTTGATCATTTAAAATCATTTGGCCAAAGACTGTGTGCAAATTTAAAAAAAAAAAAATTGATAGGCTACTATGATGAACTTTTAGTATTCACCATAACATTTTTTAACATTGAAAGGGTTGGTGTGCCTTCCAATTATTTTCACTTTCATATCAAGGCAGTTCAAGTATTTTTTGTATCAGCTGTGTGTGCAGCTGCAACAATCTTGTCTAAGTTCTCTTTTTTCTTATTTGTCCCCATAAATCATTGATGAGCAACTTGTTCAGAGGAGAGATTGCTTTAGAAAAACAGAAAGTCCCCACTCATAAACTTACTCGTAAACAGCTCAAATTACCCATATTGAGGAAAACAGCATGCAAAAATTTGAGTCATTCAACTCCCCGACAATCACAAAGAAGTGATAGAACAACTTACTTCTTGCTCTGAACTTATATTCATTAATTCATTAATTCATTCATTTTCCGAACTGCTTTTATCCTCACTAGGGTCGAGGGGGTGTTGGAGCCTATCCCAGCCTGTCTTCGGGCAGTAGGTAGGGGACACCCTGAACTGGTTGCCAGCCAATCGCAGGGCACACAGAGACAAACAACCATTCGCGCTCACACTCACACCTAGGGACAACTTTGAGTGTTCAAACAGCCTGCCATGCATGTCTTTGGAATGTGGGAGGAAAGCGGAGTGCCCGGAGAAAACCCACGCAGGCCCGGGGAGAACATGCAAACTCCACACAGGGAGGCCAGAGCCGGAATCAAACCCACGACCTCCGCACTGTGAGGTCAACACGCTAACCACTGGACCACCAGCCCGCCATGCTCTGAACTTACCAAAAGTTAAAAGCAAGATTTTGAACTCATTTTCATTGCGCGCCACACCAGAGGTTTGACTGTTTCCTGAGCGATGTTTATATTTGTGAAACCTTAAAAAGGCTTCTTTACCTTTTCAACCTTTACGACATGACTGATGTGTAAATAGTTTTGAAATCCAAAGTCAAGGAGGAAAAAGTGGCTAACAGGTATTCAAGTACAGTGTTACTTTAAACTTGAAATGCTGCAAATAGCATACAGTTTGGGATGTGACGTTCATTTTGCTGAGAAGTATTCGCTGAAATTACACTATGATAATATGATTGTTGACTATGATAGTTAAGGTTAAAAAAATGAAAAGTGCGTCTTTGTGAAGTGCATCAGTGACGCTAGGTTTATTGTTTCAAGAGGCTTTTGCTGTTTTTTTATGTAATAAACATTAGACAGGTTCAAGTCTGATTGTACGTCAATTAGAGACATGAAATGTTGGCAAAAGGCAAAGCCTAGTTGGAAAGGCCACTTCAACCTGCATACAACACAGGAAAACATTTGGAAAATTGGAAGAAGCGTACCAGAGAAAAGTGTGGGGAAAATGACTTTTGGGGAGAGCACTTTCATTGCCTCTCGAAAACCTGATTTTAAAAAATGATTTCATAAAAACAGTATATAATAACTTCATTATTTCCTAACATATCGCTGCAAAACTTTACATATTAATGTATTTGGCCATGCTGAATTCAATGTTTATTTTATTACTTATGAAAATGCTAATGTAATGGCCTTATTAGCATAAACTGACAACATGTTTGTTTTTACTAATGAAGGGATGGATTGCATTTTTTAAAGGTAAAACTGAAGCTAAGCTATTCAAACTTTGCCAAAATATATGAACCCATAATGTAATTTGAAAAAGATTACTCCATAACATCAGTAAAATTATTCAAGCAAACATCACTTGGGTTCAATGTGCACCGATAGTCCTTTGCAACTTAGCTAATACTTAATCATCGGTAGCATCGGTCAAACTACAAAACGACACAGTCATTGACGTTTTAATAACCACAAGCAAAGCAAACATTAGCATCACATTCTTATTTTTCTTTCTTCCGTGGTGACTTCAAGCAGTGAGCATTTGGACTGGCCATTTCATTTGGGACAACAAAGGAGGAAGTAGATGTGACGCAGATGTTATTTTCTGTTTTGTGCTTTGTTGGGGGAAGAGGCAAATAAACATGACTGAGCCCGTAGTGACAAGCAGAATGATTAAAAGGCATGAGGTACAAGTAACCTGTTTATCCACATGTTGCCATTCATTCAACACAATAATCTTCCTGTGTTCAACTAAGCAGGCCGAGATTTCACACCGGATAAGTGAATATGCGAGTAAACTGTGGCAATATTGTGAATATTTTTTTTCAAAGGTGTATTGAAAGGTAAAAAGTCTGTGTGCCTTGGCTCAAAAATAGGTTGGGAAAAACTGGTGTAAAGGGTATCTCGGAAAGAAAAATTATCAAGTGGTTCTTTACCACATTGCAGCTAAAGACTTATGGTTAGCCACATGATGAACACTTTCTTATGGCACACGAAAGCCAAACTCGACACGGTTGTATTGCAACTACAAAATGTCAACATTTACAATAAGGCAACATTAATAAAAGAATGCAATACACACTGCCAAGTGTTTCAAGTGAATGCGGAGAGACACCACCTTGGCACAAGCATTATTCCATCTGCAATGTGACTCGCACTGCGTGTCACGCAATGTGTAAGTTAAGACAGTTTTTTGATTTTTTTTTAACTATGTTAGGGTATGTTCTTATACTGTATTGCATTAGTTAACTTCTACACTTGTAAGATCATTGGATAGTGATTCTTCATTAGAGGCTGCACTGTATTAGCCATAATGCTCAGAGTATAGCTCAATAAAGTTTACTCAATAACAAGCAAATACTTTTTTTCTCTAGGCTAAAACTCTATTTGACTGCTATTGGCAACTAACAAACATTACAGTGCAAAACTGCGAAAAAGACTTCTTTTGGTTAATCATAATTCTTTTGTACGGCTCATCTAATCAATGATTTTCCCAGATGACAAAGTCATTACTGACTGAACCTGAGCTTTGCTTCATGGAAAATTAAATACATAACTTCCTCTCTAGGGGCTTAAAGCAGCTTTCTGCCCTTAAGTCTACACCCAGGAAATGAAAACAGCCATTAGAGTTGAAACAACTCAGAGTCTGTGATGCTGTGGACGCCTGCAATGGCATCATTCTTGATTAGGTCCTTCAAATGTTATGCCTGTACAGATGGAGAGTAGTTTCATGTGTAGCAAAGTTGGACTACTAGCCTGATGAAAAATCATTTTAGCAACAAGGTCCACAACATGGTGAATTTGAGCATTTTCTGTGATCTATCTATTTCCTATCATGCTCCTTCTGTGGTTTATAATTTATAGCCTAGTATCACATTCAATGATAGGCCAAATGAAAATCCTTCTTCAGTTGTCAGGTTGATGACAAATATTAATTTCATCAATGCTGGCTTCATTTTCAAAGCTCTCACATAACACCACATCTCAACCCTAATCTGTGTCATGTCCAGGCAGTTAAGGCCTGCTAATATTCCTAACCACACCCTATCTCCTTCTCTGCGCTGAGAGCAGTGCAAATGGTCACACACAGAGCCTCTCCGAGGTCTGGAGTGTTTGTAAAACATTTTTTATAGCGCTCAGATGCGAAGGGTTATAATGTCTTCGTGGATGCTGTGATTATCAAACCGATTATTCCCACCCTTTACAACTTAAAGTCGACATACCATGTGCTCATTGGAGGGAAAATTAGGAATCGCAAACTGAAGGCTGGGGTGCAGACCCCATTGATAAAAAAATAAGTGGGGATGGATGATGTTATGATTCATCGGCAACACCACTGCTGTCTGTCACGTTGTACCCGAAGCGACAGAATAAACGCTTCGTGTACAACAAAATAACTGAAAGTGGATCCCCGAAATAGCAGACACAGAAAGAGGTTTGTTAGAGAACAAAAGGAGTCTTTAATACTAACACAAAATTACCCAACCGGGAGAATAACAAAAAGCGCTGGTCAAAATAAGGACCAGGGATAAAATAAAGAGAACAACAGAAAACGCTTGCGGAAAAAAATAGCAAGAAGGGTCTGACTAGATAATGCTATAAATCTCACTCGAAAGAGGAATAACGACACGCAATAACAGCGACAAGGCTAAGAAGCAATGAATAAGTCAAATAGGAATTAGGCGAGAGAATTTTGGCACGGCGTTGGAATACTCCGGCAGTGAGTAGACTGCCAGAACGTCCAAATAAAGGCAGAGTAATCACTCACAAATGGGTGACAGGTGTGCAAGCGGCGGGCAGAAAGCCCGCCCCCTGCTGGCAAACACGGGACGTGACACTGTCACATCCTATTCTTCTACATACAGTAACTCTTTTAGTTAAAAAGGGTTGACCCCTCTTCAGGACATCTCAAACTGACTGACATTGTTGTTTGAAGGTATTGATTCAGGAAGCTATCACACGATAGTGTCTGCAAACACGTGACTCTTAGGATGGTGCCTCAACACAGATGGGCAGCATATTTAGTGGATGCAACACATTTTCCCTATGTAACACACACACACACACACATATACAATACAATACAATACATGCTGATTTATATAGCGCTTTCACAACAGCGGCAGCTGTAACAAAGCGCTTTACAAAACAGTTAACAAAGTAAAATAATAAACACAACACATAACATAAAACACGGACAGACATGCAGTTCTAACTTTAAACACAGAGGCGTAGTATAGTACTATATACATATATATATATATATATATATATATATATATATATATATATATATATATATATATATATATATATATATATATATATATATATATATATATCTCAGTGGAAACTATATTAAAGAGGCAATAGATATATATATCAGTGGAAACTATATTAAAGAGGCAAAGGGTGGGGGACGAAGCGGAGGAGGCTGTTACATACTTAATCTTCACATAGCATTAACATGTGACGAAAGGGATGCTCTTACTTTAACATGGCTCGTTCTTTCTCCTCTTCCTCCTTTTGCCGAGCCATCACTGCCATGATGATTTTCCGCTCCTCCTCGGTGAGGTGGCTCAAATCCGGAAGATCTGGCATGGATGGCGGCACGGTGGGTGGGCGAGGGCCGCTCTGTGGCCCCACCGAGGCGGACATCTTTTCCATCAGCACTCCACCACCGCCACCACCACCACCACCTCCTCCTCTTCCTCGTCGTGTCGTTTCGGCTGACAGGATCTTCCTGACGTTTTCTCAGCCACACCTCAAGAAACGCTGCGCGGATATGGCGGCAGCGGCCCCCATCCGGGCAAATCGTGCAAGCCGCTCATCGCTGCAGGCACCCTCGGATGTGCTTTTTATCGGTGGCCCTTGAGGGCTTTTTGTCGGCGGTCGTCGTTGCTCCAGCACCGCCTGAAACAGATCCACTTCTCGGGTTCACCAATTTTCGCTATTAAGGCCGACGGTAGACGCTCGGTTTCGGTTGGTTTGCCTCTGCCGTCTTTTTTCCTCTGGAGCATCACGATGACAGCGTGGTACAGGCGGAGTCCTCTCTCTCTCTCTCTCTCTCAACGTGTAAGTAGGGGACAGTGCCCCCTCCCTGTTCCTCAAACTCGCTCTCTCGCTGTCTCCTTCTCTCTTTTTTAGGTGGCGCGCTTAATCGTGTGAGACTGAGGGCCTCACGCCAACGCCATAAGTGCAGTCGTATGACGTAACGACTGAACACCCACGCATCTAAATACAGTCCCACCCTCCCATTCAATCTCTGATTAAACTAAGGCGCGCAAAAATTGGTACGGTATCCTCCCCTCTACCCCTCTCGCCATTTGAAGAAACATCAGCACCAAGGACAGAATTTTCTCAAGTTTGATTGTTAAAGTTCAACATCAATTAAGTTGCTGTTCACCGACTCAACTGTCAAAGTTCTAGACAGAGAATGAATACTAAATAAATAAAAGTAATTCCTGCACGCCTCCATACAATGAGGTTGTCATAATAAACGAGCCTCGATCGCATGCTCGTTTTCGGGATGAGGTAATGCATGGCGGGCAAATAAACCAAAGCGCTTTCTTCTGCTGATGTCGCTATGCCACCCACTGGCTGAAGTTGACGTCACTGAGGAGTTGACTGTGCCACGATGACGTCAACTTCCCGTGGTGCATTGTTTTGTCATCATATAGGTCGTGACAAAACATCAACCCAATGAAGCAGAATTTTGCTCCAAGCCAGCAGTTTTGAAATAATGTATATAGCATTAGCTTCATCACAAAGATAGAAAAGTGGTCTGTCATTCTACACGAAGCATAGGTTGGAAATATGATGATACATTCCATACATCGTTTGGATTAAAGGCCATATTCACAAAAATATTTGAGATAAAAGGAAATTCAATGTGAATGTATGAAAAAAATCGTGGCAGGTGACACCAACCTCTCTCTGGAATGACCTCCCACTGAACGTTCAGCAAGCCTCCTCGCTGCCCATCTTTAAAGCCCTCCTCAAAACCCACTTGTATTCTTTGGCGTTCGACTCAGCATGATTTTACTGCTTGGTGCTTTCTACCGCCTTTATTACCATTTCGTCTTACTGTTTATTGTGTATGTTAAATCGCTCCATGTACAGCACTTTGAATGCAGCGATGGCTGTTTGAAAGTGCTCTATAAATACTGAATGACTTGACTTGATCAACCAGAGTTAACTCCAGAGGAATAAAATAATAAGACTGAAATCTGTGCAGTGATCCCTCGCTTATCCCGGGACCAGAACCGCCCATGAAAGAAGAAAATCCACGAAGTAGGTTCCCCGCCCCCTCACCCCGATGGATGTGCAGGTATACAGTATGTACACAACATGTCCTACACTGCTCCGAGATGTCCCCCAGGGGTCTGTGCTTGGCCCTCTTCTCTTCATCCTCTACCTTCTACCCGTCGGCCAAATTATTCGTCATCACGGTCTCCAGTTCCACTGCTATGCTGATGACCATACCTGAAGCACTCGAAACTGTCAAACAAAGGCCCCAAGCCTTGTCAAGCCGCCTAAAGCGGTACACGAAAGAGAATAAGGCCAGAAGAATAAACAAGCTGTTCGCAACACAACCTGCGAAAGTGTACGCTCAGTGGCAGGGTCCTAACAACAGAGCTGACCCACCTAGACTGGAAACTGAAAGGTACTGGAAAGGCATATGGGAGACTGAGGTTGCACATAACAGCAGTGCACAATGGCTGGTGACCCTGAGAGAGGAGCACAGCAACCTCCCTGAACAGAACCCAGTTACCATAACAGTGGCAGACAAACAGGGAAGAGTCTCTGATATGAAGAACTGGACAGCACCAGGCCCGGACATGGTCCACACCGACTGGCTAAAGAAACTCACAGCACTCCATGACCGTCCAGAAGCACAAATGAACCAGCTGCTGAGGGATAGGACTCACCCAGGATGGCTAACCGAAGGGCGAACGATCCTGATCATGAAGGATCCCTCAAAGGGTGCAGTCCCATCCAACTATCGGCCAATAACCTGTCTCTCCACAACATGGAAGCTCATGTCAGGCATCATTGCGGCTAAGATAAGTGGACACGTGGATCAATACATGAACGAAGCACAGAAGGGCATTGGTAGAGATACCAGAGGAGCCAAATATCAGCTCCTGGTTGACAGAACAGTCGCACAAGACTGCAGGTCCCGACATACCAACCTGTGCACAGCCTGGATTGATTACAAGAAAGCCTATGACTCGATGCCACATACATGGATCACTGAATGCTTGGAGTTATATAAGGTGAACAGGACCCTAAGAGCCTTCGTTGCAAACTCGGTGAGGATGTGGAAAACCACATTTGAAGCCAATGGCAAGCCACTTACCCAAGTGTCCTTCAAATGTGGCATATACCAAGGTGATGCACTCTCCCCACTGCTGTTCTGCATAGGATTGAACCCCCTAAGCCAAGTAATCACCAAGACAGGCGATGGATACCGCCTCAGAAATGGAGCTATGATCAGTCACCTCCTCTACATGGATGACATAAAGCTGTATGCTAAGAGCGAAAGGGACATAGACTCCCTGATCCACACAACCTGGATCTACAGCAGCGACATCGGGATGTCATTCGGGCTTGAGAAATGTAGTCGGATGGTGACTAAGAGAGGAAAGGTAGTCCGCATCTAAGGGGTCTCACTCCCTGAAGGAACAATAGCAGACATTGAGGACAGCTACAAGTACCTCGGTATACCGCAAGCCAATGGCAACCTCGAACTGGCCACAAGGAAAGCGGCTACGGCCAAATACCTCCAGCGAGTGAGGCAAGTCCTAAGAAGCCAGCTCAATGGCAAGAATAAGACCCGGGCAATAAACAGCTATGCCCTGCCAGTGATCAGATACCCTGCAGGAATAATAAGGTGGCCAAAGGAAGAGATTCAGACCACGGACGTTAGGACCCGAAAGCTCCTAACCATGCATGGAGGGTTCCATCCCAAATCCAGCACCCTGAGACTGTACGCAAGCCGAAAAGAAGGAGGCCGAGGACTAGTGAGTGTGAGAGCCACTGTTCAGGATGAAACATCCAAGCTCCATGAATACATCAAGGAGAAGGCTCCAACGGATGACGTACTCAGAGAATGTCTCAGACAATGGGGAACAGTATATGAGGTGCTGGAAGAGGGACCATCATGGGAGGACAAGCCCCTACACGGGATGTATCACCGGACCATAACTGAAGTGGCTGATCTCAAGAAGTCCTATCAGTGGCTGGAGAGGGCTGGCCTGAAGGACAGCACAGAGGCACTCATCCTGCCTGCTCAGGAGCAGGCCCCGAGCACCAGACTCATTGAGGCCCAGATATACCACAGCAGACAAGACCCAAGGTGTAGGTTGTGCAAAAAGGCACCTGAGACGATCCAACACATAACTGCAGGGTGTAAGATGCTGGCAGGGAAAGCCTACATGGAATGCCATTACCAGGTGGCTGGCATAGTCTACCGAAACATCTGTGCGGAGTATGGACTGGAAACCCCAAGGTCAAAATGGGAAATACCTCCGAAGGTGGTGGAGAACAACAGAGCGAAGATCCTGTGGGACTTCCAGATCCAGACTGACAAGATGGTAATCGCGAACCAACCAGATATCGTGATCATAGATAAAGGGCAGAGGAAAGCCGTTGTCGTGGATGTAGCGGTCCCAAGTGATGGAAACATCAGAAAGAAGGAACACCAGAAACTCGAGAAATACCAAGGGCTCAGAGAGGAGCTGGAGAGAGCCTGGAAGGTAAAGGTGACGGTTGTGCCTGTGGTGGTCGGAGCACTCGGGGCAGTGACACCCAAACTAGATGAGTGGTTGCAACAGATCCCGGGAACAACAGCGGACATCTCAGTCCAGAAATGTGCAGTGCTGGGAACAGCAAGGATAGTGCGCAGAACCCTCAAGCTTCCTGGCCTCTGGTAGAGGACCCAAGCTGAATGAGGGACGGACACCACCCGAGGTGTGAGACGAGGGGTTTTTTTTTATATACTGAGCTATCCAGCCGCTTATATATATAAGATGTATAAGTTAGGTTAGGTTCGTGTATAAATTACAAAATACAGTAAACATAAACATGAAATTAACATGTATATGTTGCTCTATGCGACTCACTGTTATTTTGCTGACTTTCGCTGCCTCTCATGAACCTTTTGCGGCATTTCCGCTATTTTTTTATGAATATTTTTTTTACTGATTTTTTTTTAATCCGCGAGGCAATGCTCTGAATCAGCAATAAGTTAATTGCGAAGTAGCGAGGGATCACTGTATTCCAAATAATGTTTCATAGACCACATGGTGGTATAGTTAATTTGCCACATGATGGCACTGTAATAATATTGGAGCATTCATTCCTTTTCCAAACCGCTTGATACTCATTAGGGTCGCGGGGGGTGCTGGAGCCTATCCCAGCTTTTTCCGGACAGTCGGCCGGAGACACCCTGAATCGGTTGCCAGCCAATCACAGGGCACACAGAAACGAACAACCATCCATGCTCACACTCACACCTTGGGACAATCCAGAGTGTTCAATCAGCCTGCCATGCATGTTTTTTGGAATGTGGGAGTACCCGGAGAAAACCCACGCAGGCACGGGGAGAACATGCAAACTCCACGTTGGAATCAAACCCTGTACCTCTGCACTGTGAGGTCGACGCGCGAATCACTCGACGACCGGGCCGCCCATCAAAAGTAATTGCAGATTCAAATTATCCTCCAATGAAGTTTTGAGACCAATTGAATTTACGATAAGGACACTGTTTAAATAGCATTTAAATCTCTGGTTCCCTCAATGTTGCTCAAATTAGGACCACTGTTGTCGTTGTTGCTTGGCTCTTTTTTGTTTACATTGTTTTTTAAAAAACGTTGCTGTTCATTAGAAACACTGCGTAGTTTACATTTTACTTTGACTTTATGTTCACCGTCAGGGCTAGTCAGAGACAGTTGGCGTGCTGAATGTAACTCGGGCCCGACCGTACCCAGGTCTGCTTCATTCATTCATTCATTCATTCATTCATTCATCTTCCGTACCGCTTGATCCTCACTAGGGTCGCGGGGGGTGCTGGAGCCCATCCCAGCCGTCTCCGTGCAGTAGGCGGGGGACACCCTGAATCGGTTGCCAGCCAATCGCAGGGCACACAGAGACGAACAACCACCCACGCTCACACTCACACCTCGGGACAATTTAGAGTGTTCAATCAGTCTGCCATGCATATTTTTGGAACATTGAATATAGTGACATCTAGTGGGACGATGGCAACACTGCACTTCAATCAGTGTAACTGGCGCCAAGGCGGAGTTGTTGGTTGCCATGACAACAAAAATACAATTTATTTTAGGCTTGTTGTTTTGCAAAAGTATTTCATATTTCTATGTGAACTTTCATATTTGTTTTTCTTTAAATCCTCTGAATATGTTATTTGGAATGTTTTGTTAAAAATCACTTGCGGGTCACGTGCCGTGGATAGCGAGGAATGAGAGAAAGATCGAGAAGACAACTGGAGAGAGAGAAAGAGAGTCAGAGACAGAACTACGATACCGTGTGATCTACGTGATTTACTGTAACTTGATCTACTTTCGGTTTACCAAGGTGCACACGGTATGTCATTTTGTGTTATTTATTTAATGTCCTGTTATTTTGTGTTATTTATTTAATGTCCTGTTCAAGATATTATAATTTTGATTGTTGTTCGAAATGCGTTTTAGTTTTCACGGTGTTCCATGATTAAACGTTTTGGACATCAGTACGAGGCGTCATCCTTGACCGGGGTAGATACAATCAGAATTAAAAACAATCACACCAAGCTGTTGTACATGTACTTTTTAAAATCGGTTAAATAAAAACGTGTGTCGAGACATTATCTAGAAATAGTTTATATAATGTCCACCAACGCCTCTGAATATCCCTGCTTTTCTATTGTTTAAAATTAAAGAAAGAAATTGTTTCCATATTAACTGGAACTACATTGAGCCTCAAATGAGGAAAGAAGCAAAAGCGAAAAGGCCAATGATGTTGGAATTAATCACCACTCAGACCAGGCGTTTGTCAAATGTGTACGGGTATGTTAACTGGGGGTAAATCAATTTGATGCAAAGTCAGGCAAGTATATAAAGTAATGGCAGTAACATGATCACAGGATCACAGAAGCTTCATTAGGTCCACAAGTATTTGATTAATGAAAGATTTATGATGTGATCTGAATAGGCAGCCAAAGAGGACATTTTAGATTTAAGAGTCTTTATTTTGTTTAGGGTGGCCTGGTGGGCCAGTGGTTGGCGCATCAACCTCACAGTGCAGAGGTCGTGGGTTCGATCCCGGCTGCGGCCTTCCTGTGTGGAGTTTTCATGTTCTCCCCGGGTCCTGCGGGGTTTTTTTTTTCGGGTACTCCGGTTTCCTTCCACATTCCAGAAACATGCATGGCAGGTTTATGGAACACTCTAAATCAGGGGTGCCCAAACTTTTTGGATCGAAGATCTACTTTTCGATCTACTAACCTCCCGGGATCTACCCTTACCGGCGCGCGCGCACACACACACACACACACACACACACACACACACACACACACACACACACACACACACACACGATGAGAAACAGCCTGAAACAGAGGCATGCCACGCACTTTTTCAGCCTGTTAACTATCGTAGCTCACACGTACCGTTTTAAAGTGCTTCCCTGGGCCCTCCTAGATTCCTATTCTTTGCTCGTGCCCTCGGTGAATTGTACAAGACGCAAACTCTGAATGAGAATCATGACGATAAAAGATAGAGCGCAACGCTCTGATCACAAGCTGCAATTGCAAACTGCTGAGTGCTAACAACTTCCGGTGAGGTAATCACGCGCCACCGTAAATTTAAGATTTACCTGCTTTATTTATTTATTTTTTTAAAGTGAAAATGAGACTGATAAGATGATTAGGGTGCAGTGTATATTAACACAAAAAAATATATTACTAACATGTAACTAACAAAGACGCACAAATGGTTGTTTGTTTTTTTTCTTCTCAACACTCCTCGGATCTACCTAATGGGTAGGCTCAATGCAATTTTTAAGCCTAAGGATTTGCAATTCGGCAGCATAACATTGGCTGGTCTCATAGTCTTAAGTTATTTTGGCTGCAGACTGAACATTGTACCAAAATATCACAATGAACGTATTGGAAGCAAATATTGAAACTAGTTGTTTTATACAACCACAGGCAGCATCTTTGAACCAGCCCAATTTTTGTTGAGCGTTGGAGCTGTTGAAGTATCTGCAATGATGAACATGAACTGATGGCTAAAAGCAACATCAAGTTTCTTCTTGCCGTGAGCAACATTGCAGTCTTCTTGTTCTGATCAGATTCTATGCCACATTTAACATTCAATCCAAAATCGCTTGAACAATAAGGAAATTATACAATTTTATGGTCATACAAATCATTTATTGGCATTTGATGGTGTAGTGTCTTATATTACAAAACTGACGGGAATTGCAATCATCTCCTCGTTCCAGTTCCTTTTTGGTGAATTATTGACATGACACGCTAATGTTGTGTCACAAACAAAGATATCCAATAATAAGTATGAGATTAATTTTTTTTAAATCTATTACTTGACAGATCTGTTGGTCGGGATCCGGTGTTTCTAATTCTTGCGGACATTGTCCACATCTTCTTTGCGGGCCACCACTCTTCCATCAACTATGTCCTCAATGACAACTCTTCTTCTTTGGGTTATGATTGGTTGAGCTAAAGAGAGATTACGAACAAGAATTAGTATTATAGCCATATTTGATGTCACTCAAATTTGCATGAAAAAAAAGGCTTGGTGATGCCATCCACTTACATTTGACTTCTTTGACTATTTGTATGGTCCTGAAAGTACGTAAAAGAGAGAATAGCAAATGTTTCAATTTAGTTTATGAGGCTTATATAATATTGATGTTCCTTTTTGTTTGTGAGAGCTAGCACAAGAATACTGGAGTTAATTTCTCTTACTTGACATCTTCTCCATCCAGCAGTCTTCTGTACTCAGCGATCTCCATCTCCAGCCTGCACTTGATGTCAAGCAACACCTGGTATTCCGACGCCTGCCTCTCGATGTCCAACCTCATCTGGCTGAGCTCATTTTCTAGGCCGTTGACAACAGCCTGGAGCTGGCTCAGCTGCAGGGCGTAACGAGCCTCTGTTTCCGCCAACTGACTCTCCACAGCAGATCTCTGTCAAGAGAAAGAGAATATTTTTCAGTGTAATTTTTGATCATGCCCTGATTTTATAGCAAGGCGAAACGTGTGATTGATGTGCCATTACCAGGCTACACTGGGATTGGAGTTCAATCTGCAGGGCTTGCAATGTCCTCTGGAGCTCACTAATTTCAGTGCGAGAGGTCTGAAGGATCTGTGTGCTGTTGGTGACTTGCTTGTTCAACTCGTCAAACTGCATGACAGAATGCAAACTTAATCCAGTTGTCGGAAACCATTTCCTCCATACATTAACGTGCATTGCATTGTAGGGTTGAATGTCTTGTCTCGCTCTCCTGACCTTGGACTTGTACCAGTTGTCCATGTCACGGCGGTTCTTCTCTGTGATAGCCTCGTACTGTCTTCTGATCTCGTCAATGGTTCTGGACATGTCCTCCTGGGGTCTGGCATCCACTTCGACATTCACAGCGCAGGAATTCACTTGGTTTCGCAATGCCGCCATTTCCTGTGGGAAGAAATTAGTGTAAAAAAAAAAAAAAGGAAAACAAAGTACTGGTTCCACAAGTGCAGTAACAAGTCTGGTTTCAATGTAAACAAGACTTTCCAATAGGAAAGAACACTTTTTTGTTTGTATCGCATCATATTCATTTTTACATTTCAGTTATTAAATATCAGGACCCTGAGGTTTTACTTATAAATATCCGTATGTTTAATGACGACACTTTTTGCATTACATTTGCATTTTGAGTTCATGAACAAACACGCACATTTTAACTTGAGGTGTTTCCAATGTTGCAAGATGACTATGGAATGCCATTGCATGTTAAACAAATAGATCACTGCCTTGTGACTGACAATAAACGCGCATGACAGCAAACCATATCCAAGTCTTCTTGTGTACAGCTTGTGGATGTACAAGACAGTCCTCGGGACTTGTTAGTTTAGGAAAAGTGTCTCCCTCCGGAAGGCATTGGTGCAAATAGTTGTCTTGTGTTAATAGCTTCCCCATGTAATCTCTATGCAACTGTATGACCATAATTATAAGGATCACTTCAAACTGCCTGGAAAACAAATTCTAAAGTAAACTACTCAACGATACTGTGTGTATTATCAACAGTGTTAAATGTGTCCATCCTCAAATACAAGGACTTTTGGAGTTTCTATGAGTAGATGGGTTACCTCAGCATGGTTCTTCTTCAGGTAGACCAGTTCTTCCTTCAGGCCCTCCACTTGCATCTCCAGGTCAGTGCGAGCCACGGTCAGGTCATCCACGACTTTGCGCAATCCAGCAATGTCTGCCTCCACTGACATGCGTACAGCCAGCTCATTCTCAAACCTGTTAGTAATCAAACACAGAGAAGCTCATGTCTGGGCACCATCTTAATTGGGATTAGCACTACCAACAAAAAAGACGATGTGCCACCAAAACCAGTTTCACCAGTTTTTCCACTCTTAACGTCTGTGTCACAAAAGAGCATCCCTAATTAAATACAGTCTCCAACCACTTCATATAACACATCTTAAATATCTAATTAGATGAGGGGGGTCTTATTAACAAGAACTGTATCACCAATTTTGACTTACAAGGATAGCAAAGTTTAGCTCCTCTCAATGCTCTGTGTAGTACTACTGTACTGTCTTTAAACTTCAAACATACTTTACATTGTTAATTTAAGATCTGACAGTGTCACCCCACAACTCTGTGTAGGCATTTGATGCTGCCATTTGGTGAAGGAAATCCAATATGAATGTGATTTGATTGCAGGCGTAAATAAGTGTTTGTTTTAATTTTTATTATTACTATTATCATGATGATGATGATTATTAACAATCTACTCACTTGATCCTGAAGTCCTCTCCTGCCAGCCTTGCATTGTCAATCTGCAGCATCAACCTGGCATTGATCTGAGCAGCATCACTAATCTAAAAAGTAATCGCCCAAAAAAAGCATCGTCACTAACTGTAAAGCCTAATAGTGTTATCTGATCTTCTTTTCTCTTCCGTGATTTCATATACCGTACAACGCGGGTTTGCCTTACAGAGACACCCACCTTTTTGCGCAGGTCAGCGATGATTGCCTCGTACTTGGTGTAATCTCTCAAAATGGGAGTCTGCCTGTCGTACCACTCGCGGATTTGACGCTCGAACTTGGCGTTGGCGCTCTCCAGGGATCGCACCTTGTCCAAGTAAGTGGCCAGGCGATCGTTGAGGTTCTGCATGGTCCCTTTCTCGCTTCCGGTGAAGGCGAAGTTGCTGCCATCCATGACGCCGCCGCTGAGTGACCAGCCCATGTCCATGCCTGAACTTAACCCAGTGCCGTAGGATACCTTCACATTTCTGCCAGAACCGGAGTACAGGCTGGCAGCCCGCCGTGGGCCGGTCACGGGCAAAGAGGACAGGGACATTGACGATATTCCCGTGCGGTATGAGGATGCCATAATGACCTACTTTGGCTCGGGCTGCGTTCTTGCCTGAAATTTCTCAAACCCAAAGAAAGGCAAAGTGGAACGGTCTGCATCCAGGTTGGAGGATGGATTTTATAGTGCGCTACGAGGGTGTGGTCCATCAGGTGGGTTGACACCAGGACAGTTTCGTCTTTGCTTCCACGCCAAACGTGTGGTGTGACTTCATCGTCTACCGGGCGTGTCACGCGTGGAGCAGCTGCCCAGGCACGTAACACTGAGACGAGTTTAGGCGTGCATCATTAAACTTGTCTCACTCCCCATCTGGGGCACCGCCGTAAAACGAAATGTTACCCTTAGAGGAGTTGCCTCGTGATGCGACTCAAATTACAAATGAAATCCATTCCATTTAAATTGATCATTAGGAATTCCTTGTTTTCCTTTAACATCAAATGTGTGTGTGGGGAGGAGGGGCATGTTAGCGTGCAATGCAATGCAGGTAAGAAAGGAATAGAATAGAAAAACGTTCAGTTTCTAAGTGTAGCAGCATTTTAAAAATAAGATCATTTAAGAATCTGTTTTTGTCAATATTAAGTAAATTAACTGCAATGGTAGATTATTTACAGTTCGAAAATTACTAATTTAAAGAATACATTTATTCATGAAGAATAAATGTTATGAAAATTAACAGCAAAAGATCACTACACGCTTGGCCTAGTTAAGTCATGGCTGTGTGGTTCACATGGGAGAGGCTCGTTCATACTTTGCGCTGTCTGTAAAGGTGATTGCGAATGATTTATGGTGAAAGTATTTATTGCATCAGTTGATTTTTCAGAATAACTGTACAATATCTTGAAAAAGAAATGTTTAAAATCCCTCATAATGAGATTGAATTTGGAACTACGATATCATTTTTATTTCTTATTTTGTCCCATTACTTTAAGCAGCAGAATCTATGAAACACCTATCCTCACATGATATAAATCTAACCTAACAATCAATGAATAAATGACTGCAGATTTTTAAAAAAATACAGAAGCCTATATATTGTTCTTGTTTTGAGTTTTTTGAATAAGTTCGTACCACTTAAATCATAGCTGCTTTCTCGAATTTCGAAAAACTTCAGAATGTTTTGGCAGAGCAGATTATTGTGTGCTTTGTAGAATAATTGGGCGTTTTAAAGTCAACCCGGTCATAAAATTTCATCGTATTTAATTTGATAAATAGTGGATTTGTGGGTTCCGTATATTTTGATCTATTAAGCAATTCGAATTATTTTAATTATTTTCTTACTTTTTTCTTTTCTGATTGATATAAAAATGATTTATTAGATATAATCACCTTAAGGGGTAGGACTAGATACGTTTTTTACTTCTTCCTAATCCCTTGAACATAATAACTGTTGAATGAAAACTGATTTTTCTTTTTACTATTTTATCTACCTTATTTTCCTGTCAAATTATTACAGTATATGTTTTATGTTCAATAAACAAACCAAACCAAATATAAACTTAACAATCAAGCAACACATTTTTGTACTGCACACTGTAAAAGACATAGTTTAGTTTTTGTTTGTTGAGTTGGTCTTCCAAAACGTTTTCTCTGAAATATTTTACAAATTCATTCGTCCATATCTTGGGCGAAACCAGTTTACAGTTGATGACAACAGCCACAATACTTGTTTGGGCTGTGCTGCCGTGTCCAACTGCCTGTGGATTTCAGGAGGTCAATTATCAGATGGATGACGCCCATGATTGTTCCTCAGCTAGATAAACTGGTGGAATTATTTATTTACTCTCACCCTTCCTCTGTGACCAGCAGGTTAAGTTCTCTTTGTTGGCCTCTTCCTGTTAACTGCACTTCACTCTCATCACAAAATATAATATTCACACAGCCACCTGCAGTGGCTAATGCAAATTATGCTAACTCCCACTGGCAGGTAAACACCACTACTCGATTAGAAATGTAAAATTTGAAAGAGTGTCACTGCACCTGCCAGGTAGCCTTGAACTGTATGAAACACTTTCTATCTTGGAAACTTGCCAGAAAACACACTTACTCTGATAAAACTGATGTTAAAGGTGACGGTCTGTGATTGTATTGCGGATCAGTGTGGCAACCAATCCGATACTAGCTTTAAGTTAATTTATGTATGAGTACCACGTGCCCGTCATTCTGAATTCACGCAGGTTTGAGACACTTCACTATACAGTTCACAAATTTGCAGTTACATAAACACTTCTCGGAAAGAAAATGTGCATGAACTCGCAGCATATGTTCTCATTTTCCTAGATGTACACAATGCTTGTTTTGCATAGCATATCGTCTTTGAATAGTTGATTTTCAGAACTATTTTAAATGGCATTCTTGGATTGCTTAAGTGGAAACATCACTAGCCCTGCTGCAAATGCTGATACTTGTTTAACTAACTTGGTCCTGACTTGTTCAGATGAAAACCTGTTTGCCTAACCCTGTTCCACATAACACTCAATAGCAGTGAGACAGTGGCACTCCTAGTTTAATTGTTTTGTGAGCTTATGTCACCCTCAGGCGCTTAGAAAAATATCAAATAGTGACAAGGCCAACAGTTTTTAGCCAGTCACTTAAGTCTTTATCAGGAGCAATAAAAAATAGAAAGTGGTAATATACAGTATACATCGTATGCTTTTAAAATTCAAGCAAATTGAACATCCGAAAAGAATAACCAAAATAAACATAAAACACACTTTTTAAATGGTGATTTAATTTATTCAAGGAATAAAAACTACTAAAGGCTTCCTGGCCCAATGTGGAAAAAGTACTTGCACCCCTTTTTAATCCTCACTTAACTGTGGCAAATCCAATTTTTTGGAAAGCTGAGTTCATTTTTACTGATCACACACAAACCTAAGTACCTCTAACCCTATTCAGGAAATTACATAAATAGAACGTGTATGACAAAATTGCATTTGCCAAATGGTCTCAAAACCTGCAAGAAAATGCAACAATCCAAAGAAATTCAAAAACACGTGTAGAACACACAAGGAATTTGTCTTTGGTATAACACGCTGCATTAGTATCATCATAAACAAGGACATGACAAATAAGTATGGAAGGACATTTCGTAATTTAAGTGAACCGTAGTGCGGTGGTACCACCCAGTAACAACTGTGAGACAATGTGCAAAGTATCAAGCAGAGCTAAATTGATCAGTGGTAGAATACAATACTATAACAGTTGTGCAGTTGGTGTAGTAAATCATTGAACCATTTTAAAGTGACCAGTAGCAGTATTTGTAGGACAAGAAGTGTGCAATTGTGCAGATGTCCATGAGCGCTTTGAAGTGTCTGGTGCGGTGGAGTATACGTCAGTGACTGTTTAGGGAGTAAATGGCTAGAGGGAAGAAGCTGTTTAAGTGTCTGCTGGATTTGATGCACATGGATCGGTAGCGCCTGCCTTAATTCCTTTCATTTTTGAGTACTTTTTCAATAATTCATTGCACTGACTTTTCCTTTATTTTTTGGGGCCTGAGTTGAATGACAAGACTTTTATTGTTGTTATTATTATTGTCTAATCGCTGCAATTGTTGTTGTGGGGTAAGCTTTTCATCATTCAGGAGGAACCTCACTGCAGGTTCGAAGAATTGGCCGACTCCCTTCAGGTTTTTCAGGTACAGTGTTTCCTCATTTTCTGCACTTATTGATGAAATGTAAAGAATGAAGTCTTGATGGCTGCAAGAACAAATCTCCCATCTGTCCCACTGATATGATCTGTACACTCTAAGGTGTGGTTTGTTTGTTTGAAAAAAGAAACAAGAATGGGGAAAGTTTTTTTTTTCCTTGTTGAAAGAAGTTCCTGGTTTTGTCTACAATTTGATCATCCAGTTAATTTCCCAGTAAAACAGAAACTGTTCAAATGAGTTTCACCTATTCTTTTGGTTGCACAAAAGACTATAGCCATGTTTAAACTTTGTGTTTCCCACAACAATTTGCAGAATACTGTAATTCACACCAACTATGCACATACACAGTATAAGCACACACACGCCCACACATACACACACACACACACACACACACACACACATACACACACGCACACACACATTCATTTTATAATCCGCTTAAGGGTCACAGGCGCTCTGGAGCCTATCCCACCTGTCTTCGGGCAGCAGGTCCACCCTGAGCTGGTTACCAGCCAATCACAGTCCAACAACACACGTCCAAGGCTAGTTGCCTCCTCAGCTGACACCACCACTTGTTTCAACCCTCATTCACACCGTCACTGAGTGGGAACCGATCCTATGCTGCTCACACACAATTCAGGCGAGTGTAGCACTATCCCATGAGTGACTTGTATGTATGGTTTAACAAATTAAAATCAAACGAGTTGAAGATAAGGGCGGCCCAGTGCTCCACTGGTTAGCACGTCTGCCTCACAGTGCAGAGGTGTAGGGTTCAATTCCGGCTCTGGCCTCCTTGTGTGGCATTTGCATGTTCTCCACGTGCCTGCGTGGGTTTTCTCCAGGTACTCCTGTTTCCTCCCACATTCCAAGAACATGCGTGGCAGGTTAATGGAACACTCAAAATTGTCCTTAGGTGTGTGTGTGAGCGTGAATGTTTGTTTGTCTATGTGTGTCCTGCGATTGGCTGAGAACCAGTTCAAGGTGTACACCGCCTACTGCCCGAAGACGGTTGGGATAGGTTCAAGTACCCAGGGCAACCCTTGTGAGGATAAGTGTATCAGAAAGTGGATGGATGGATGAACTTGAAGATAATTCATGGAGTACCCCAAGGATCTGCTTAGTCTATTTATAGTCTACACTAGTATATGAATGACATTTGCAATGTCTTCAAAGTTTTTAAAAAAAAGTTCTATTTGTTGATGACACAACTTTTTACTGCTCTGGAGAAAACCTTGAGGTGCTTCTGAGTACTGTGTAAAAATAATTAAAAATAATTAGAAACTGGTTTGACACGAGGCAAATTCAACAAGTCAGGTGAGCTGTTGCCAATAGTGCTACATATGGCTGAGCTGACGTAAATCAAGCCTCCAGTCACAAACCAGCCACAGCTTTACGATTTAAACACCACAGTTACAATAGAAATCGATTCGGAATGCTACATTTCCAAATTATCTGAGGGGATCCAGGTGTTTTAAGAGTTGGAGGAAGAGGAGATTGTGGGCAAGATGTATTTTGTACTATACACGTACGAGCCAGATGCTCAGGATGTGTAAAACGGACATGGAATGGAGACGAAACCCATTGGGATTGGAAGAACGGTCAGCTATATATGCTGCGGTTATTTGCCTAGCATTATTGTTTGTAACATGATGCTGTGTCCTGCTGTAAATTGCACATGATGGGATTACCTACTTGGTTCATGTATTTCCACGTTCTAGTGAGTTGGTGTCCTACACATTGTCATTGCTAAACCAGTTCTGTTGGGCACTAGGCTGCTCCGCACAGGAGAGCGGCAGCATTGTTAGTTGCAAACCATTACCGAGGATTCTATCCATGCACTCATATAATTTGAATGTTTTCGTACAGGATTTGAATCAAATGTTTTCATAAACAGAGTTATCCATTGATTATCACACCTACCTTTTTTTTGTGCAAATCCAGTTGAGAAAAGTGCTCTAACAAAGACTGCTCATAAACACCTTGTGAAATTCATTCATTTTGTGAGAATTAAACAGCACCGTTGTACTTTTCTGATCCATTTACGTGCGCTATTCTTTTCTTTTGGCCATTCAAACAACACTTTGCCTGAATGTGAACATTGTATCACCGCACAACACAGGCATCTTTCCGAATAACACGATAAAAATGGCTAAGAGCAGTTAACGGGACAATCAACAAGGCATTACAATGGTTCACTGGCGACTCTGCGTTCTGTAAATGACATCACTCGCCCTAGATTGCCGAACAAAAGTATTTCCGTTGTTGAGCGCATTGCTATGGTTTGAACTATGAACCTGGTTGTATTGTGTTTAAAAAAATAAAAAAAACTGATGAAAGTATGCTTAAAAAAGTATTACTCAAAAGATGGTTGGCCAAATTTACTTCACACTTGACCTTTAATCTTGGCAAAGTGTCTCTTTCCATTATCTGGTAGGCAGTGTCCATTTCAGCAGCCTCCCCTTCTGGTGCAGAAATGCAACCGAACTATCATCTGCTGACTTTCACCTCGGTTTCATTTAGGTCATTTCCCTCAGCAAACTTTCACCTGCATTCTATATCTTTGTAGAGGTTGACAAATGACACCTGAAAACAGGCTTGGTGTCATTCCGTGTTTATATAATTCTTGTTCAACAGACTTTCATAACAAAACTGTATCAGCAACCGCACGCAGGAGCCTTCAGAGGGGAAATAATAATAATGCATCAGATTTATATGGTGCTTTTCTAGACACTGGAAGACGCCTTATATATTCGATCTTGGGTGATGGTAAACTACATTCAGTCACCACAGCTGCCCTGGGGGAGATTGATGGAAGTATGGCCTGTGTGCGTCTATGGCGCCCAAGACCACCACCAAACATTCACAACCAGCCATACGCCGGTGTTAGTCACACTGGAGGTGAGGTGGGCGAGGTGTCCTGACCAAGGACATGGCAACACATGACTCAGACAGAGCGGGAATCAAACAGTGGACCCTCCAGTTACCAAATGACTCACTTGAGCTTTTGAGTCACGGCTGGCATTAATCTTCTTTATCTTATTTTTCATTTCTTTGCCATTCATTCATTCATTCATCTTCCGAGCCGCTTGATCCTCACTAGGGTCGCGGGGGGTGCTGGAGCCTATCCCGGCTGTCTTCGGGCAGTAGGCGGGGGACACCCTGAATCGGTTGCCAGCCAATCGCAGGGCACACAGAAACGAACAACCATTCACACTCACACTCACACCTAGGGACAATTTAGAGTGTTCAATCAGCCTGCCACGCATGTTTTTGGAATGTGGGAGGAAACCGGAGCACCCGGAGAAAACCCACGCAGGCCTGGGGAGAACATGCAAACTCCACACAGGGAGGCCGGAGCTGGAATCGAACCCCGTACCTCTGCACTGTGAAGCCGACGTGCTAACCACTGGACTACCGGGCCGCCATTTCTTTGCCATGTTCATGCCAAAAGGATTCCATCTGTTGAGGGTGTGGAAGTTACTCGACATGCCAGTTAGGTTTCCACATTTTTTTTACTGAAAACTCTTCTTTATGTTACGAAGCGTTTGTATTGAAACATTTATTTTATAGACAGGTAATTGTAAACATAACAATAGGTTATAGCTACCTGTATATGAAACAAAAGTTTCTTTTTTGATACTAATATTAGTCAAATAATTAGACCTGATCTTGAGGATGTCAAGACTGCAGCTGTATTGAATGTGGCAAAGTGACGCGATTTGTGAAAATGCTTCATTCATTTGCTTTTTGGAGATGTATTTTCAAAACAGAACTCATTGGATTAATACAAAGCCAGTGCATTTGATTTTATTATGTCATTCGAACTCAATGTTATGAAATTTTGGCAAGATTTTAAAGCTAATATGATGGCTACATCCAATATATGATATGTCCTGATATATTGTTTCGAATGGGCCGCCCGGTTCTACAGGTGTCTACAGCAGGAATAAAAAAGGAAAAAAAGGGAAGGAAAATCAACCTTTATTTTAGATGTCCGAATGGTTTGTGGTTCAGTGGATTATTTCATGAAACCGGTCAAATGGCTCTTTAGTCGCCAACCCCACTGAAAACTGTTGGCATCTCTACCTAGGTGCACACAATCTCCAAAAATACCATAACGATCACACCAATTAGACCAATTTTATGGTGTGTTTTTTTTCACTGCAGAAGCAAATGTTTCATGTGAAAAACGCTTTGTCTCCCTGAAAAAAAAATCCCAAATATTATGGTGTTCGTTGTTGGATTTTCAGAGGTTGATGTGGGCAGGAGTGGAGATTCCCACATACATTTTGGTGATGAGGGATTGCAATTTTCAATGTTATAGGCAGAGTAAACTTTTTCTATGCTGATGTTGAGTTATATTTAGACTCTATCGCGTGCCAGTTTACCGCAACGTCCTCAGCTCTCGTATTACAAATATGTACATATTTTAACGACCTGTCATGTTACATTACACACAAAAACTTGCAGATTCACTTTGAAAAATGAGTCAGACTCTTGCACATCATATTTTTCACGTTTAAGTTTATACAAGTATTAAATAGGTCAACTATATGACTAACTTGTTTTCTTGCTGTTTGAAACAGCAGTAATTTTCACCATTGCATTTGGGCAAAACCTATGATTTATATGTATATATATCCTCACTAGGGTCACGGGGGTTGCTGGAGCCTATCCCAGCTGTCTTCGGGCAATAGGACACCCTAAACCGGTTGCCAGCCAATCGCAGGGCACACAGAGACGAACAACCAACCATCTACGCTCACATTCACACCTAGGGACAATTAAGAGTGTTCAACCAGCCTGCCGTGCATGCTTTTGGAATGTGGGAAGAAACCGGAGGACCTGGAGACCCACGCAGGCCAGGGGAGAACATGTAAACTCTACACAAGGAGGCCAGAGCTGGAAATTGATCCCGGTACCTCTGCACTGTGACGTCTACGTGCTAACTACCGGGCCGCCTATATATACACAGTATATATACCGGTATATAAAAAACTCTCGTCTCACCCCTCGGGTGTTGTCCGTCCCTCATTCAGCTCGGGTCCTCTACCAGAGGTCAGGAAGCTTGAGTGTTCTGCGCAGTATCCTTGCTGTTCCCAGCACTGCACGTTTCTCGACTGAGATGTCCAATGTTGTTCCCGATCTGTTGCAACCACTCATCTAATTTGGGGGTCACTGCCCCGAGTGCTCCGACCACCACAGGCACGACTGTCACCTTTACCTTCAGGCTCTCTCCAGCTCCTCTCTGAGCCTTTGGTATTTCTCGAGTTTCTCGTGTTCCTTCTTTCTGATGTTTCCATCACTTGGGACCGCTACATCCACTACAACGGCCCTTTATCTATGATCACGATATCTGGTTGGTTCGCCATTACCATCTTGTCAGTCTGGATCTGGAAGTCCCACAGGATCTTCGCTGTGTCATTCTCCACCACCTTCGGAGGTGTTTCCCATTTTGACCTTGGGGTTTCCAGTCCTTACTCCGCACAGATGTTTCGGTAGACTATGCCAGCCACCTGGTTATGGCATTCCATGTAGGCTTTCCCTGCCAGCATCTTACACCCTGCAGTTATGTGTTGGATCGTCTCAGGTTCCTCTTTGCACAACCTACACCTTGGGTCTTGTCTGGTGTGGTATAACTGGTTATGGCACTCACTAGTCCCCGGCCTCCTTCCTTTCGGCTTGCGTACAGTCTCAGGGTGCTGGATTTGGGATGGAACCCTCCATGCATGGTTAGGAGCTTTCGGGTCCTAACGTCCATGGTCTGAATCTCTTCCTTTGGCCACCTTATTATTTCTGCAAGGTATCTGATCATTGGCAGGGCATAGCTGTTTATTGCCATTGAGCTGGCTTCTTAGGACTTGCCTAACTTGCCGGAGGTATTCGGCCGTAGCCGCTTTCCTTGTTGCCAGTTCGAGGTTGCCATTGGCTTGTGGTACACCAAGGTACTTGTAGCTGTCCTCAATGTCTGCTATTGTTCCTTCAGGGAGTGATACCCCTTCAGTGCGATCTACCTTTCCTCTATTAGTCACCATCCACCTACATTTCTCAAGCCCGAATGACATTCCGATGTCGCTCCTGTAGAGCCTGGTTGTGTGAATCAGGGAGTCTATGTCCCTTTCGCTCTTAGCTTACAGCTTTATGTCATCCATGTAGAGGAGGTGAGTGATCGTAGCTCAATTTCTGAGGCGGTATCCATAGCCTGTCTTGGTGATTACTTGGCTTAGCGGGTTCAGTCCTGTGCAGAACAACAGTGGTGAGAGTGCATCACCTTAGTATATGCCACATTTGATAGACACTTGGGTAAGTGGCTTGCCATTGGCTTCAAGTGTGGTTTTCCACTCGAGTTCGCAACAAAGGCTCTTAGGGTCCTGTTCACCTTATACAACTCCAAGCATTCAGCATATACAGTAAATATTCTCTCGTACGGACTCGTGTTTGCGCTGTCCAATTTGTCCTGATAACATAAATTCCTCATTTGGGAAATGAGCATGGTACATGTCCTTTATGAAACTGCAAGTATGTTGACAAAATGCATGTGTAAAAACACAATCAATAAAATACAAAAATATACTGTCCAAAAACTGTTGATGTAACAAAAACTGCAATACAGGTGTATCCCCAAAAAATCACAACAGTAAAATACGTACAGTATTTTAATGTTTATTTTTTTTCTGTCTTGGGGAAAAAAAAAATATTTTGGATTGTTTTGTTGGATGCATTCTTTGGTTTATGACAATGTTTGCCTGCGTGTCATACAGTTTTCTTGCTTGTTGCAAGTAACTGTCCCATTGATCACCGATGTCTGGTAATTCTTGTGTATACGAAAGGATTTTTGTTGCCATTTGCATTGCTTCCTTGCTGGATGGTGGCTTGTCATCAGGAGTTGACTCGATGCCTTGTTTTTTAAAGATTCGTAGATTTGCGTCTTTCCGACTCCAAGTGTCTGCTGGATCTTTTTAACTTTGTGTCCAGCCTCGCTCAAACGGATGCATTTCATTCGCTCCGCTCCAGTCGTTACAGTTCTTCCACGTTTCGATGCGATGATCTACACGACGTAAGTGAATAAAGTTAAAATCTTTCGCAATTACAGTAAAACGCACGCCAATAAAAAGTCGCTTACACATCTTCATTTCGAATCTGATGAATGAAAACGGCGAAGCAAACACGTTTCTTCGGTCATGTCGAGTGGGTGCTGCTTTTAAGCTAGTGCCGCGTTCTCCAGGACGGAGGTGAATAAAGTTAAAATCATTCACAATTACAGTAAAACGCACGGCAATAAAAACTCGTCGTCGTTTAAAATCTAATGATCGAAAAACGCGAAGTGAAAACTTGTTTCAGCAGTGTGTATTTTCTGTTGCATCGGGTGGGCGTTACGTGTATTTAAGCTCCCGCGGCATGGCACCTCCATCCGGGTTACGGGTAGTGGAATTTCCGCTTACGCAAGTTCCGGTAACACGTAATATCGTCGTCAAAGTGTTAATGCATAGGTTTTTATTCTGGGTGAAGGATATTCCTCTCCATAGAATTCCGGGGATGGGAATATTTACTGTACTGTGTATATATATATATATATATATATATATATATATATATATAGGGAATTTCTCAATTGTGAGACAAATAAAAGTCTTACCTTATATATATCACAAAAACAACAACATTTTATCTTCAGCCCTTTTTAATCAGATGTTTGCAAAATATTATGGGAAATCACAAGCCAGAAATAATAAATAATGAACACCTTTGGAACATTATCAAACAAGAAGACATTGAATCACAGATAAGAAGATAATTTCCCTTCAACACGACAAGGCACGACTTCTCCTGGAAACCCCAGGGTAAAAGAGAGCCAGGAAAACCAAAGCACACCTGCAGTCGATCACTCAAGGCAGAGTTTGAGGAAGGTGGAACATCTTGGAAGGGGTGGAAAAGATCACCCAGGAGTAGGGAAATTGATAACAATGTTGTAATTCCCGCTACATGATTGATATTGCTGATTGATCTAATTCCTTGTAAAGATGTGGTGTGCAGAGGCCTCAAATCCAGATCCAGAAAGCAAAAACGCTGACACAGTTTGGCTTTTGCCACAGCTGCTTCTACTCAACTGGCAGGTAAACAAGCACGTTTGAGTTCTCACTTTCATCCATGTTACATATGAAATTGTAAAGATGGTTTAATACTGTTGGAACAACACAAAATGTGTGCAGTGTAGACACTGGGCCAGGGGGATAATTTTGGATGACATGTCTTGTTTATATCAAACTGTTCAGTGCTCACTCAACAAGGATTACACGGAGTAATAACAATTGCACACCAGTTTTCTGTGGATGTTGTTTGCGCCCCATTCGCACAATTTGACATTGTTTATCAATAAGGCTCATTTGCATAGAGGTATGCAATTTTCCAACAAATATTACCTCATTTAAATATGTGCAACTACCACTGGCGCACCGAGAGTCATTCTGCTTGGCACCTCAGTTAGTGACTCATTTAACCATCTGCGTATGCTTTGTGGATTAGTTACTATCTGGTTGCTCCATTTTTACCAGTTCACGCAAAAGCCATGCAATCCTTGAAGGCAACTGACCGGTGTCTTAAACCCGGAAATTGATTTTTCATCAATCTGAAAGCTTCTGTGCATTTAATGGGCTGCAATTTGTGTCACCTCCATATCATGCAACAGCAATTCATATTTAGAATTGCTCCAAAGAACAGTGAGTGAGACTCACTGCTTATAAAATGGTACACACGCTACGAGAATAACGCAGCGCAAGCTTGCACAATGCAGTTGTTCTCGCCCCCATCCCACCGCATGCCTGTTGCAATAGAAAAACAATGGAGGCCGTGCGGTGTGGTGCTGGGCATCATGGAGGGGTGTGCTGTTGGGCTCTTTGGGGCTCATGGAAAAACGACATTAAGTTTACGAACGGTCGCAGTGAACCAGTGCGGGGTCTGTGATTATTTTCCGAATTAATGCACAAGTAACTGAAAGACTCATCCAACCCTTTTCTGCACTCACAAACAGACATGGGATACAGCTGCAGCCCAAATACGTAAACAGGAAATTGTATTGCAAGGGAATGGCTACTTAATTGTAAACTTAAAAACAAAACCTGAAATTTAAATAAATATGGACATAAATACATTTTCTTTGGAGGCGGAAGGTGGGCTAGACAGATTTCTGACAGGCCCCTCCGAGCTCTGATGTAGTGCCTACCATAGGTGAGCGCTTCCTTGTCTCTAGCTCAACACTCAAAAAGAACCCCGATGACACTAAATCATGACTGTGTCCAGGTACACAAAGCAAGGCGAATTAGGGCATGCTTAATTGTGTTTGGTGTGAATATCTTTCATTTTCAACCAGTTTCAGTTACTGGAGGTGGAATGGCCATTTGGCTGCTTTTGTCAATCCAGTTTAGCTTTGTATTCTTGAGATGATAACATGCATTTTCTTTGTTGTCAGAAGATGAGGGGCACAGCTCAGTGGTAGAGTGGTGGCCTCCCAACCCCGAGGTTGTGGATTTGATCGCTGGCACTTGTGACCACGTTGAAGTGTCCTTGAGGAAGATACCGAACCCCCAGTTGCTCCTGATGTCATGTCATCAACAAGCAAACGAGGAGTCAGTGTGAATCGCTTTGAGGGTCTTGTCGGTGGAAAAGCGCTACAAAAGAGAAAGACCACTAACCATTTTACTGGATGAATCTGAAGAGCATTTGCAGTACCAAACAGAGATTTTAATCTTGCCCAGACAGTCAGAACTAAATTTGGCTCTAAAAATCGACTACTCAATCTTTACTGATGTTTTAGCAGTGTATGTGAGCGTAAAGAATTTAATTTAAACGAAAACAACACAAAAATACGCAATTCGGTGTCTGATGCACGACATGTTATTAGGGCTCCCTGAACATTGTGTTTCAGTGTGTTTGAAAGCAGCTAAGTAATCCTGGATCAGAGTGGACAAAGGGCCCCGGAGTGCTGCTCGTGTTGTAAGCACGAGTTGTGGGGGAAGCGCGCTACCTAGCTAACTAGGTTTCAATTGTGTGCAGTGCTCGTGTTGTGTGCCCCACTCACCTAATTTCTATGTGTTTGTAACAGTAGAGGGTTGCAACTGTAGTTTGACCATCAAGACTATACAGCCACACATTTTCTCAGAGTAGTTTGATCGCAGTTCATTGGGTCCATCTCAGGGACCACCTGATGATGACCTCACACACAGTGGGAAGAAGAAAGTATTGACCGGTCCTCTCGAGAGGAATGTGCTAAGCCGTGCACAGAGGAGAGGTTCTTTGGATTCTTGTGACCAACTAAAACAGACTGGGAGATTTTTTTTTACTGCAATTATTGTCTTATATGCTTGGGAGGTCACGTTACCTCGCGTGAGTATCACTCGGTAAACATTTACTTAGTTAACGCCTCTGACTGCGTGCCCGAGAACAAGTGTGACTGTTAGCTGTACCTACGGGTGTAGAAATTATCACATCTGCTAGGAACGAAGTAAGTACGTGTGCTGTGTTTCTTTTAAAATGACAAATAATAGCCTGACCAATAATGTCTGTCCTCTGACCGAAATTATCAGTGTCTCCTAGTGTACAAAAGTGAATTTAGCATGGACTCGGTGCAGAACTCCCGTCAGATCATGTGGGCAATGAACACTCGTTTGAAGGGCTTCCTGGAACAGATGAACTGGCTGCAGGAGACCAACCAACAATTGGAAGTTCAGATAGCTGTCAAGGGCATGAGAAACACATTGTGCACTCAGGACTGGTCCAAGCAGGAAGAAGCCGTGAAAGAACTCCGTGCTCAGGTAAGACGAATTAATAATTCATCAAGAGTGTATGATTTTATAGGATCCACCTGATGCTTTGTTTCTGAGCTAAAAATTAACAACGTAATGACATATTTTCTACCAAAAAAGACCAATGCAAGACTATTATGACTAATACCGAGGCCGTGTGACGTAAAATTCACTGCTGTCACACAGGGACTCGCTATATGTAGAGTTAATGATCATGACATGACAGTGGAACATAGCCATTTAGAAACACCATGCAAATAACATCTCTTCTCTAGCCATAAAGGTGTTGAAAGGCTCATGTTATAGAGCGTTTTTGAGTGCTAGCCAGTCGCTAACCACTGAACACTGAAATATGTCACAATATTTCATCTACAAGTAAACATGAAGTTTCTAGTTTGTAGCAAGTGCATTTTACGAGTGTGTGAACTGCAATGTATACATTTTGAATCCAGAATAAGGAATTAAAACTTTGATATGCAATTACGAGACTCATTATTACATATTCTTGGACCTGAACGAGAGAGGTACACATTTTATTTATTTATTTATTTATTTATTTATTTATTTATTTATTTATTTATTCATTCATTCATTCATTAGGACAGCGTACATGAATCAACACAAGAATAAACAGTGTAAATGCGCCCCGACTTAGCATAAAGGCTCATTTTCAGCCATAGTCCCAAGGCAGGATTCTAAAATAGCACAGTGAGACACATAAAACTTTAGATAGGGAAGACATAATGAAAGAAACGGTACTAAAAGTTGCAGGACTCAATTACAAGACCAAAACCAGGACAGACAAATCACTTAGATCTACAAATTGGTTAGCCAGAAGCCCACTGGAGCAGGCTGGAGTCTGGAAAAGGTGTTTCGTGGGTGCATGTCCGATGTATGTTTAGCCAATGTTTTTTTTTCTTTTTTGAAAAGTGGAAAGAAATGACACTCTCTATTGTGCATTGGCACTTTATTCCAGAATTGCGTTCCTTTTACGGAAGTTTGACCAAATTTTGTTCTATATCTTGTTATATTGCAATCACTTCTCATCAAGGCCAAAGTTCTCAGACCTTCACTGTTTCTCCTCTGAATGAATTTATCCAAAAGTGGAGGTGCAAGTGGATTTAAAACTTTGTAAATGAGACAGGCATCCACAAAAATCTGATCGCTATCCAGGTTGAGAATGTGAAGGTTTCTTTTTTTAGAATGATACAATTGTGCAAGTGCATTGGTTTCCTATCTAGGATTCTAACTGCCTTTTTGAATAGAGACTTGATGGGTTTTAGTACAGTTTCTGTTGTGTGTGTCCCATTTGTGAAGCAATAAATTATATGTGAGAATATCATTGAAAACATGAAAACAATTAGGAATTGTGGCATCATTAAGTTTATGGGATTAACTTTATTATGGCATTACATGTCTGTTGATTTTCTTTCATAGCACTCTGCACAAAAAAAAAGGTTGTTGTTACATTTTTCTGTTCGCAACGCCAAGATTGTGTCATGTCTTTGTAAGCACATCAAATTTGACTGCTTTCTCCTCTTTTGTGCCTTTCATATCAAAGCATAAGATTAGATTTTCTTATTTGGAGCACATTCATGTATTCTAATAATCTGCTAAAATGTTAAGTAGTTTTTGATCCACTGATCTCACAGGGGCTTACGAAGGCTCAGGAGTATCGAGTGTAGTGAAATCCACACATATTGAGCGCAACAAACTCTAAATCCAATAAATGGTTTGCACATTCCTTGTTGTTCTATATTTGGCTCTCCTTAAGCAAGGTTGTGTCATGTCCCGGAGATGTTTTACAGTCATGCTAAAACAAATGTGGAAGCGTTTATTTTTTTTAATGAGGTTGAAAACATTGTCTGTTATTTCCGATTTTCTTTTCTTTGATTTGCTTTTCTTCTTTTTAAACACTTAACAAAAAAGGAATATGAATTCTACTTACAGCTACTAAATTCAAGGGCACCAGTACGCTGTACTTCATGTTTTCATTCAATCCAATAAGATCTTACACACACTTTATTCACAAAAAAATGGATTGACACAGATAAATGGAATGACACAAAGAAGACTGGCCAATTAACCATGTGCATTTGACTCATTATCAAAAATAGAATACATTTTGGTGTGTGTGACAAAATTATTCCACTCCAGAACTCATGGCAGCACAGTGAGCAACAAAGTGAGTGCCAACTGCTGCACGGTGCAATCTTTTTGTGGCAGTCGTTTGTTGGACCTGATATGCCCCAATGCAAGTTAAATGTCACAGCAAAAAAAGTAAAAAAAAAAAAGACAAATATTTCCATGTATCTGAAATTTTTTCGGGTCATGCATCTTGTCAAGTGTACACAACCAAAATAAGAAAAAATTATAAAAACATCAAATTTACAGCGACGCCTGTGACCCCAAGTTTATAGAAAAAGGTTTGACTGACTTGACTACACTTGTTTTGTGTGTAAACATTTTCAGAGCCCAGTAGAAAAGAAGCAAGCTGGGAGCTTGAGATGGATGGACGGAACACTGCATCGGGGTTGTTATTGCATTTGTTTTTTTGTTAGGTTGGCAAATTACTGATGGAGAATGCCCAGTTGGCACTGCAGTCTGAAAGCATGAAGTCCAGAGCTGCTGCCATCCAGGCCAGGTCAGCTCTATCTGTCTGTAACTTTCCTGAAAGTTCTAAGCTATCTTTTAGCCTTTTCACTATCACATGCACGGGCATTTTTTATGAAAGCAGGTGTCACTAATGTACCCACACGAGGCCAGATTGCGAATGTACACCATAATGTACAAATATCTTTACTGTCTGCAGTATTTTATACATATATAAATAATTCAAAAGTACATGATATCATTTTCAATCATAAGTATATCATGCTTCTATTAATTATTTGCTTCAATGAATAGATACAAATTTCGACATGAATGAGTCCTAATAACAGTAGGTGTAATTTGTTAGTAAGTGACATTGGTAGTGTAAAGCATGTACAAAAAAAACAAAAACAAGGTGTGTACTGTGAGTACTAGTTGGTTGATTTGACGCTAGCAAAAAGTATCCATTCTGGTTGAGATAGTAAATATTTGTTTTCATACTTCTTTTTTATTTCAATAAACTAGAGCTATGGAAAAGGAGTATAGAGCCATTCTGAATATCTCCCATGGCGTGTGTCAGAAAGCATTATGGTCTTAATATCTCCAATATTACAACATACAGTGTATAAATAAATAAATAAACAAATAAAACGATATGCACCATTCTCCAAATGTTTGTACAGCGGTACCTTGTGATTAATAGTGTTCTCCATTCATGTTACAGGTGTGACACGGAAGAGCGTAACACCCTGGATCTGGAGCAACAGGTGGCTGTGCTGAGGGAGTCAAAGAAGAAGACTGATGAGAGCAACATGATTCTGCAGGCCGACATTGATCACTCCATGACAGAGCTCCAGGATATACACCAAGAGTATCAGGTCATTAGATTTCTGTACATTTGTAATATAACATAATCCATCCATTATCCAAACTACCTACCCTCACAAGGGTAGGCAGATTATATCCATTGTCTTCAGGCAGGGGTTGTGGGGTGCACCCTGAACTGGTCTGATCGCCAGACAATCGTCAATGTCTATCCATCCATTTTCTGAACCGCTTTATCCTCGCAAGGGTGCTGAAGCGCATCCCAGCATTCTTCGGGCAGTTGGCGGGATACACCCTAAACTGGTTGCCTCCCATCACAGGGCCACAATTGTCAATATTTTTTTTCTGTCTTAATGAAATGCTTTATGTACCTCGTTGAAGCCTGATAATTTCATCGACAGATGAGGAGTATTAGGAATAAGGACAAAAAATCAGAAGAGTACTTTCAGTATATTTTCAAATACAGTCAAACCTCGGTTTTCGTCCATAATCAGTTCCAGAAGGCTGTTCGAAAACTGAATTGTTCGAAAATCGAAACCACGCTCTTTAAAAAAAAATAAAAATGGATTGAACACATCCGCTGACAATGGAAAGCGACACGAGGAAGCGTCACTTAGCGAGTGATCTGAGGCATAAAAAACTCGAAATTTTTGGTTAAAAACCAATTTGGTCGAGGACAGAGACGTTCGAAAACCGAGGTTTGGCTGTAATTTGAATTCAATAAACGCTAAACTACGGCAAATCAAAAAGCATGGTACAAGCAGTATTATTCAACAAATAACATCCAGGCAGTGGCAGAAGGAAGGATAATGTGTCAGATGTTGCCCAGTCGGCATCCATTGCAGCTTGGTCATCCTGGAAGGAGGATTCTCCCATCTGCGGCCCCTTCTCAAGGTTTCTCATTTTCCCCCAGATGGTTTTTTTTTTAAAGTTTTCCTTTCCCTCCTGGGGGTTAAGATTGGGGGATGTCATTAATATTTGTCAACTGTGGGCATGCGAAGCTCTTTGAGACTGTGATTCAGGGCTATATAAATAAATGCAACTTGACATAAATTTTGGTTTTGGTATGGTTTTGCCTATGTACACCACAACAATGCATATGAACGGACACAGTCATGACGTGCTTAATACAGTCAAACCTCGGTTTTCGTCCATACTCCGTTCCAGAAGGCTGTTCGAAAACCGAAATTGTTCGAAAACCGAAACCACGATTTTAAAATAAAAATGTTTACTGAACACGTCTGCTCACAATGGAATGCAACACAAGGAAGCGTCACTTCCTCATCTACCCAAGGAAGTGTCACTTCCTCGTGTAAGGAAGGCGAGAGGAGTCAAATGGTGCATTCAAGTGCGCTCAGTTTGTTCGAGAACCGAAATTTGTTTGTCATCACAGGCATAAAAAAAAAAAAAATCTAAAATTTTGGTCGAAAATCGAGACGTTCGAAAACCAGGTTTGACTGTACGTTCAGTTTTAATAGTTTCACTGAAGTATGGCATTCAATAATTTGGAATGGGTGGCCCCTCCGTGAGTCGTCACCTTACCGTGGTGGAGGGGTTTGTGTGTCCCAATGATCCTAGGAGCTAAGTTGTCTAGGGCTTTATCCCCCTAGCAGGGTCACCCATGGCAAACAGGTTCTAGGTGAGGGGCCAGACAAAGCACGGCTCAAACCCGCCTTATGATGAGTAAAATATATGGACCAAGGTTTCCCTTGCCCGGCCGCGGGTCACCGGGGCCAGCCTCTGGAGCCAGGCCAGGAGGTGGGGCTCGTTGGCAAGCGCCTGGTGGCCGGGCCTACACCCATGGGGCCCGGCCGGGCACAGCCCGAAGAGGCAACGTGGGTCCCCCTTCCCATGGGCTCACCACCCATGAGAGGGGCCAAAGGTGTTGGTTGCAATGTGAACTGGGCGGCAGCCAAAGGCGGGGACCCTGGCGGTCCGATCCTCGGCTGCAGAAGCTAGCTCTTGGGACATGGAATGTCACCTCTCTGGCAGGGAAGGAGCCCGAGCTGGTGTGTGAGGCAGAGAATTTCTGACTGGATATAGTCGGACTTGCGTCCACACACAGCCTGGGTTCTGGTACCAGTTCTCTCGAGAGGGGTTGGACTCTCTTCCACTCTGGAGTTGCTCACGGTGAGAGGCGCAGAGCAGGTGTGGGCATACTCAATACACAGGCTCAGTGCCTGTACATTGGGGTTCACACCGGTAGACAAGAGGGTTGCCTCCCTCCGCCTTCGGGTGGGTGGACGGGTCCTGTCTGTTGTTTGTGCATATGCACCAAACAGCAGTTCAGCATACCCACCCTTTTTGGAGTCCTTGGAGGGTGTGCTGGAGAGTACTCCTGCTGGGGACTCCCTTGTTCTGCTGGAGGACTTCAATGCTCACGTGAGCAATGACAGTGAGACCTGGAAGGGCGTGATTGGGAGGAACACCCCCCCCCGATCAGAACTCGAGTGGTGTTTTGTTATTGGACTTCTGTGCTCACCACGGATTGTCCATAACGAACACCTTGTTCAAGCATAAGGGTGTCCATGTGTGCACTTGGCACCAGGACACCCTAGGCCGCAGTTCGATGATCGACTTTGTAGTTATATCATCAGCTTTGCGGCCGCATGTTCTGGACACTCGGGTGAAGAGAGGGGCGGAGCTGTCAACTGATCACCACCTGGTGGTGAGTAGGCTCCGATGGTGGGGGAAGATGCCGGTCTGTCCTGGCAGACCCAAACGTATTGTGAGGGTTTGTTGGGAGCGTCTGGCGGAATCCCCTGTCAGAAGGAGTTTCAACTCCCACCTCCGACAGAGCTTTTCCCATGTTCCGGGGGAGGCGGGGGACATTGAGCCCGAGTGGACCATGTTCCGTGCCTCTATTGTTGAGGCGGCCAATCTGAGTTTTGTCCGTAAGGTGGTTGGTGCCTGTCGTGGCTGCAACCCCCGTACTCGCTGGTGGACACCAGCAGTAAGGGATGCCGTCAAGCTGAAGAAGGAGTCCTATCGAGCCTTTATGCCCTGTAGGACCCCAGAGGCAGCTGACGGGTATCGACTGGCCAAGCGGAACGTAGCTTTGGTGGTCGCCGAGGCAAAAACCCGAGCGTGGGAAGAGTTTGGTGAGACCATGGAAGCCGACTTTCGGACGGCTTCGAGAAAATTCTGGTCCACCATCCGATGTCTCAGGAGGGGGAAGCAGTGCACCACTAACACGGTGTACAGTGGGGATGGGGCGCTGCTGACTTCGACTCGGGACGTTGTGAACCGGTGGGCAGAGTACTTCGAAGACCTCCTCCACCAACACGTCTTCCTTGGAGGAAGCAGGGACTGGGGACTCTGAGGTGGGCTCTCCTATCACTGTGGCTGAAGTCACCGATGTGGTTAAAAAGCTCCTCGGTGGCAAGGCCCCAGGGGTGGATGAGCGCCGCCCGGAGTTCCTCAAGGCTCTGGATGTTGTGGGGCTGTCCTGGTTGACACGCCTCTGCAACATCGCGTGGTCAACAGGGAGAGTGCCTCTGGATTGGCAGACCGGGGTGGTAGTCCCTCTTTTTATAGAGGGGGACCGGAGGGTGTGTTCCAACTACAGAGGGATGACACTCCTCAGCCTCCCTGGTAAGGTCTATTCAGGGGTGCTGGAGAGGAGGGTCCGTCAGGAAGTCGAGCCTCAGACTGAGGAGGAGCAATGTGGTTTCCGTCCCGGCCGTGGAACAGTGGACCAGCTCTACACCCTTAGCAGGGTCCTCGAGGGTATGTGGGAATTCGCCCAACCAGTCTACATGTATTTTGTGGACTTGGAGAAGGCGTTTGACCCTGTCCCTCGGGGAGTTCTGTGGGGGGGAGTGCTTCGAGGGTATGGTATAGGGCAGTGGTCACCAACATGGTGCCCGCGGGCACCAGGTAGCCCGTGAAGACCACTTGAGTAGCCCGCCAGTGCCTGGACATTGTGATTTGCTAGTAGAAATTATGATTTAAAAATGCAAACATTGGCAGTACTGTGAGACATTTCGAAACACGATCAAAGTCTGACAATTTAAATCATCAAGTATTAAAAATAACCCATCCTCATATTATTGAAGGTATTTTGGACAAATATGTTATTTCAGACGTGTATCAATTTGGTAGCCCTTCACACAATCGGTACAGATGAAGTTGCTCTCACCCTCAAAAATGTTGGTGACACCTGGTATAGGGGATACCGAACCCCCTGATACGGGCTGTTCGGTCACTATACCACCGATGTCAGAGTTTGGTTTGCATTGCCGGCAGTAAGACGGAATCGTTTCCAGTGGGGGTAGGACTCCGCCAAGGCTGCCCTTTGTCGCCGATTCTGTTCATAACCTTTATGGACAGAATTTCTAGGCGCAGCCGAAGCGTTGAGGGGGTTCGTTTTGGGGGCCTCAGTATTGCATCCCTGCTTTTTGCAGATGATGTGGTGCTGTTGGCTCCTTCAAACAGGGCTCTCCAACTCTCACTGGAGCGTTTCGCAGCCGAGTGTGAAGCGGTTGGGATGAAGATCAGCACCTCCAAATCTGAAACCATGGTCCTCAGTCGGAAAAGGGTAGAGTGCCCCCTCCGGGTTGGGGGGGAGATCTTGCCCCAAGTGGAGGAGTTCAAGTATCTTGGGGTCTTGTGTGAGTGGGGGCAGGAGGGAAGCGGGAGATCGACAGGCGGATCGGTGCGGCGTCTGCTGTGATGCAGACATTGTATCGGTCTGTCGTGGTGAAGAAGGAGCTGAGCCAAAGGGCGAAGCTCTCAATTTACTGGCCGATCTACGTTCCAACCCTCATCTATGGTCACGAGCTATGGGTTGCGACCGAAAGAACGAGATCCCGGTTACAAGCGGCCGAAATGAGTTTTCTCCGCAGGGTGTCCGGGCTCTCCCTTAGAGATAGGGTGAGAAGCTCGGACATCCGGGAGGGGCTCAGAGTCGAGCCACTTCTACTCCACATCGAGAGGAGCCAGATGAGGTGGCTTGGGCATCTGATTCGGATGCCTCCTGAACGCCTCCCCGGTGAGGTGTTCCGGTCATGTCCCACCGGGAGGAGACCCCGAGGAAGACCCAGGACACGCTGGAGAGACTATGTCACCCAGCTGGCCTGGGAACGACTCGGGATCCCCCGGGGAGAACTGGAAGAAGTAGCTAGGGAGAGGGAAGTCTGGGCTTCCCTGCTAAAGCTGTTGCCCCTGCGACCCGGCCCCGGATAAGCGGTAGATGATGGATGGATGGATGGAATGGGTGGCCCGGTGGTCCAGTGGTTAGCATGTCGACCTCACAGTGCGGAGGTTGTGGGTACAATCCGGCCTCGCTTTGTGGAGTTTGCATGTTCTCCCCGCCCTGCGTGGGTTTTCTCCGGGTACTCCGGTATCCTCCCACATTCCCAAAACATGCATGGCAGGTTGATTGAACATTCTTGAGTGTGGATGGTTGTTCGATGGTTGCCCTGCGATTGGTTGGCAACCGGTTCAGGGTGTCCTCTGCCTACTGCCCGAAGACGGCTGGGATAGGCTCCAGCACCCCCCGCGCCCCTTGTGAGTATAAAGCGGATCGGAAAATGGATGGATTGATGGATAATTTGGAATGGCGGCTCTGTCATCAAGTAGTTTGCGCAATGGCCTCATAGTGCAGAAGAACAGGGTTCGATTCTGGCTGCGGCCTTCCTGTGTGGAGTTCGCATGTTCTCGCCGTGTCTGCATGGGTTTCCTCCGAGTACTTTGATTTCCTCCTACATTCCAAAAAGATGTGCGGCAGGTTGATGGAACACTCTAAGTTGTGTGAGGGTGTCAACGTGGATAGTTGTTTGCCTATGTGCGCCCTGCAATTGGCTGGCAACCGGTTCAGGGTGTCCCCCACCTACTGCCCGAAGACAGCAGGGATAGTCTCCAACAACCCCCCCCCCACCACCACCGACCCATGTGAGGATTAATGGATCAGAAAATGGATGGATGGATGAATATTTTGGAATTACACAAGGTATTTGGACAACATTAAATATATAGCATTATACTTCATACTTTTCGCACTTTGACTTGAGGTAATTTAATGAATTCTTTAATGACTCCAATTATCACATAGAAAAGTAGGAAGCGCAGATCTGGAAAGATTGTTTGCTTCTTTCTCTTACACAGGGATCATTAATAACTATCGTTAGGAAGATCACATTGATTTTACAATGGTTCCATTTAAGGCACTCATGCATTCATTCATTCATTCATCGCTTGATCCTCACTAGGGTCGCGGGGGGTGCTCCACACATGCAAGTTACATGAAATTGTTTTTTGCGAGTGACTCATTTGTTCCCTGCAGACAATTACTCAGGAATGTGCCAACAATGGGGCAGGGCCAATTTGTTCTCTGAAGTGCCAAAAATCCTTGCATGCTGATCTTCATTCATCACCAAAAGTTTAAAGAATTTATTTTTCCATGTGACAAGCAACTCCACAAATTTACATTGTTTGTTGGTTGCATGTGTACGAAGACATCCTATGTGTATTCTTGGGTAGGGGGATAAACTGTTCCATTGAAACAAAATGGAGACATAATTGTGGAGCTGTTTGTCGCATGGAAGAAAATATAATTAAATACATTTTTTGTTGATGTATAAAGTTGAGACCACATTCATTTTTGGGATCATCTGCCTCAATGTTGGTGCTGTCCTGCGGGATTGCCTGCAGTGAGATAATGAATTGCTCACAGAGGATTTTCTCATACAAGAGCATGGAACCATTGTATAATTGATATGATCACCCACAAAGTTTAACAGAAATACCTGGTGTGATTTTGTGTAATCCTTCTAACTAACATGCTAAGAAACTTAAACTAAGACACAAAAAGGGTAGAAAACAATTCCCCTCTTTGATTTCACTTTTGGCTGAGGTAATGAACACCATGCGGTCCATGTCTTGTTTATTATTTTACTTTATGTTAACTGTTTTTTTATTGAGCGCTTTGTTACAGCTGTAGCTGTTGTGAAAGCGCTATATAAATCAGGATGTATTGTATTCTATTCTATTCTATTATCAGGCATACCTGCCTATTCCATATGCCTATGATGTGGAATGCATTGGATCATTAATGTTCACTTTCCATCATCTCCCTCTTTAGAAGGCTGTGATTCAGTTGTCCAAATATTCTTTTGAAACCCTCAAAATGAAGACAGTCTGGATAAAATATGTGTTATTCTTACATGGTACATGCCATTTTGTGTGTGTATTTATGGTTTTAACTTTTTACATCACCGTGATTGATCAAAATATAATCGCACCATTTTGATCTCCCGCATGCAGAATTCCAAATGCAGATGCTTTTTGAATATGAATCTCATCTTACACGCACACACACACGCACGCACGCACACACACACACACACGCACGCACGCACGCACACGCACATGCACACGCACACACACACACACACACACACACACACACACACACACACACACACACACACACTCCTCTTTCTCCCTGTCGTGTTGACAGTATGCATTGTACTGTCATTTCATTTTTCACTAACAGTCTTTCTGTTCCTCCATCTCTTCTGCTGCATCCCACTCCTTCTCTCATGCCCCTACCCCTTTGGTTGCCTGCTTGCAGGCAGCCAGAGCTCTGCAGTTGCAGCGATCCCCCTCATGTGATGCTTCGTTAGCAGCCACTACGGAAGCAGGTAAACAGGAAGAGGATGGTACAGGGATGGAGCTCAGCAAACTCCTCGACCAAATCAGAGCTCAGTGCAACCTGAACAGACCTCCTAACCAGAATGAGAGGCATCTTAGTCCGTGTACAAGCTCATATTGGCTTCACAGCTATCGTGGGGCGAGCCAGTCTGAAGCTGAAGCTGCAGCTGCATCAACAACAACAACAACCCTAACACATTTTGGCGCTTACAACGAGGTACACATCTCTTCCTGCATCTTCGCTCATCATTTTTTTTTCCTGCAGTGTTGTTCTGGCCCATAGCCAACAGACTCAAAGCTGGCCCGTAGGAGATGAATGCTCAGTCAAAGTTTGAGTTCTAGGGCTTGCTCTGTCTTCGTCTGCTTGGATAGAAAATGTCTTTGTGCAAATGTTCATCTATGTATGATTACTTCAGGGTCACTTAAGATAAGATGCATAGTTTCCCATGAGTACTTGGCTGTAAATTACGATTGCTCAGCAGAACTTTGAATGTAAATTACCCCATCATACTATATGGGGTTTCGCTTTGATCTGTGGTACATGATTTTGCTTTTCTATTACAGTAAATATTCATATTACTTAAATAAAACACAAGATTGAAACAGAGTCACACTCAAGATGTATTCTAGTTTTGTTTTGTTTTGTTTTTTTTACTCCCAATGTATCAACATTGTTATAGCAGATACCCAGCATGAATGCTTCACTGCATCTTGGTGGGTGTGGATGTGTTTGAAATGCCCATCAGCTGTGCAGTGTGTCAACACAGCTGGCACAACTGTGTGTGAATACAAACTCAAAGGTCGGCACTGCTGGTTGTTCATATAACATACAAGCCACACAGCCTATCACTTCTTTTTTTTTTTTTTGACTCTGTGACAGTTGTAATTGTGCAGGATATTTGGAATTAGTTCCCATTGTGCCTTTTTTGTTTTTCAAAGAATCTCCGCCAGACACTCCATTAACACATACTTTATGTACCTTCTTTACTTTCATCTCACCCAGCTGGAAGCAGCATGGACACAGGTTAGCCTCGGCAGCAATGCGCTGAGGGATGCTTTGGCAGATTTAGCTGAGGCCCGGAAGCAGTGGCACTCCCTTCAGGTGGAGATTGAGACCCTGCATGCATTGGTAAGAAAGCGCAAACATCCAAGCCACCAGTATTCATATGGTACAACAACTTTGCAGATGTGATCACATATGAAAGTAAGAACAAGAAATACTCATCATCACACGCAATTCATACGGTCACATCATTAGCTCTGTAGGCGAGTATTATTCCATTGAGCTGTGACTCATTTCTTTTGACAACACACCTGCACATGCATTCCCCGGGGGGATTACTCTAAAAACCAGCCTACCTGTTCGTATTAGCACATAGCACTTTTTTTTCCCCAACACCAAACATTGAAGACACATGCATTCACAAAATATTCCATTTAAGCTCAGTGAGGACCAAAGTGTTGAGCACTCAACTATGCCCATAGTTTTTCAACAATGTGACATGGTTGAGCAAACCAGTAAACCAGACTTCAAAACAGCAAAAGACAATGAGCACTCTTATTCGGAGGCAGCTAACCAAATGTTCTACTGTGCAGCTGTGAAGGCCCACATTCACATTTATTGTATTTCTTAGACTACAAGGGTTTGGTCGACTCATTGCTTCTTCAGTGTCAAACAAGTGTGGACAACCCCCCCGCCCCCCCGCCCAAAGAAAGCAAGTTTTCAAAAATACCAGTGGCTTTGCTTCTCGTTGATTCTCCAGGAGAAAGGCCTTGAGAACTCCCTACACAACACCCAGCAGCTGTATTCCAGCCAGCTGCAAGAACTTTCCCAGGTGATCACTGGACTGGAGGGTGAGCTGGAGCAAGTGAGGAATGGACTGGCCACACAGCGTCAGCGACACAGCCAGATGCTCAACACAAAGCTACGACTGGAGCGAGAAATCTCCACTTACAGACGACTGCTGGAACAGGAGGAGGGCAGGTCAGGGATGAGAGGCCTCCCTGTGTGGAGTTTGCATATTCTCCCCGGGCCTGCGTGGGTTTTTGCCGGGTGCTCCGGTTTCCTCCCACATTGCAAAAACATGCGTGGCAGGCTGATTGAACACTCTAAATTGTCCCTCGGTGTGAGTGTGATTGCGAATGGTTGTTTGTTTCGGTGTGCCCTGCGATTGGCTGGCAACCGATTCAGGGTGTCCCCCGCCTACTGCCCGAAGACAGCTGGGATAGGCTCCAGCACCCCCCGCGACCCTAGTGAGGATCATGGCGGCTCGGAAGATGAATGAATGAATGAATGTAGGAAACAGGGAAGAGGAACATTTTTCAGCAATCAAGCACAGTCACGACTCACGCACTGTAAAAGCAATGTTTTTCATTGGATTCAGACAGGCAACACATCCTGTCTGATAACATAAAATGACGGAATAATACAACACAATTCACTGCCTCCAATTACCTGTTTCATTGAGGGACTTTTTTTCCCATCTTGGAAACAATAGGTTTTACTGTGTGGCAAACAAAAAAACTTGTCCTGAGACTCAGACTCAGGAGAAAGCTTGTCTTATCTTAAAAGGTGTTTTCAGATGTCGTAATGTTACTGACATGCCATAGCAAGCATAGTTCATAGAGAACACTAATTATCACAGCATTTGTTCTCGCGGCTTTTAAATACAACGTGCATGATGGCGTTAGAGACATACGGTGTGTAGTAAGTGCCTCGATGGAGGAGAAGTGGGTGGTCTGGGATTCACAGCTTTGGTAGACTACATACATAGAGCATTGAGTTGATTTGTGAAAGGTGACGTCATACAAGACCACGGTCCTTTGTTGCCTGACTCTTTACATCGGCCTGTTGGGACTTGCTTTTATCATTGCAGTAATCTTTGGGAAATGATTTCTGCATGAAGTTCCTTTGTTAATGTCTCAGGTAAAAATGAGACCGCTTGCGGACCGACTGATCACAGTGACATTTTGCGGTGAGCAAGCTGGGACAGGTGTGTCACTCATTTTCACTATCGGGCCACATCGTAGTAATTGTTTCCCTACGATTCTCAATTCAACTCAACTTTATTTAAAGAGCACATTAAAAACCACCGCAGGCTGCATTCTTTGAAAGGTTTTTAACGTGCTCTTTAAATAAAGTTAAATAAAGTTGAGTTGAATTGACTATATATATATATATATATATATATAAAAAATAAAAAAATCCTCAACTCACCCCTCGGGTGGTGTCCGTCCCTCATTCATCTCCGGTCCTCTACCAGAGGCCAGGAAGCTTGAGGGTTCTGCGCAGTATCCTTGCTGTTCCCAGCACTGCACATTTCTGGACTGAGATGTCCGATGTTGTTCCCGGGATCTGTTGCAACCACTCATCTAGTTTGGGGGTCACTGCCCCGAGTGCTCCGACCACCACAGGCACGACTGTCACCTTTACCTTCCAGGCTCTCTCCAGCTCCTCTCTGAGCCCTTGGTATTTCTCGAGTTTCTCATGTTCCTTCTTCCTGATGTTTCCATCACTTGGGACCGCTACATCCACGACAACGGCTTTCCTCTGCCCTTTATCTATGATCACGATATCTGGTTGGTTCGCCATTACCATCTTGTCAGTCTGGATCTGGAAGTCCCACAGGATCTTCGCTCTGTCATTCTCCACCGCCTTCGGAGGTGTTTCCCATTTTGACCTTGGGGTTTCCAGTCCATACTCCACACAGATGTTCCGGTAGACTATGCTAGCCACCTGGTTATGGCGTTCCATGTAGGCTTTCCCTGCCAGCATCTTACACCCTGCAGTTATGTGTTGGATCGTCTCAGGTGCCTCTTTGCACAGCCTACACCTTGGGTCTTGTCTGGTGTGGTATATCTGGGCCTCGATGGCTCTGGTGCTCAAGGCCTGCTCCTGAGCAGCCAGGATGAGTGCCTCTGTGCTGTCCTTCAGGCCAGCCCTCTCTAGCCACTGATAGGACTTCTTGAGATCAGCCACTTCAGTTATGGTCCGGTGGTACATCCCATGTAGGGCCTTGTCCTCCCATGATGGTCCCTCTTCCAGCGCCTCATCTTCTGTTCCCCATTGTCTGAGACATTCTCTGAGTCATCCGTTGGAGCATTCTCCTTGATGTATTCATGGAGCTTGGATGTTTCATCCTGGACAGTGGCTCTCACACTTACTAGTCCCCGGCCTCCTTCATTTCGGCTTGCGTACAGTCTCAGGGTGCTGGATTTGGGATGGAACCCTCCATGCATGGTTAGGAGCTTTCAGGTCTTAATGTCCGTGGTCTATATATATATATATATATATATATATATATATATATATATATATATATATATATATATATTTTTTTTTTTTTTTAATCTATGTACTGTATACAATACAATACAAACAATATATGCTGATTTATATAGCGCTTTCACAACAGCGCTTAACAAAACAGTTAACACAGTACACACATTTTATTTGCTTTAGTTTACCCCCCAAAATTATGTGTCTTGTTGGAACTTGACACCTGTGAGTTAAGCGAAGAAGTTAATTGGAGTTGTAGTTCACCACTGAGCTGAAGATCAAAGTTTCAATGCCAGACTTGTCCTTCATAAGAGTCTGTTGCAATATTAGTTGTAATATTAAATATAAATATTAAATCAAATTCATTGGTCAAGTGAGGGTTTTCTCCGGGTACTCCGGTTTTCTCCGACATTCCAAAAAAAACATGCATGGCACGCTGATTGATCACTCTAAATTGTCCCTAGGTGTGAGTGAGGGTTGTTCATCTCTGTGTGCCCTGCAATTGGCTGGATACCAATTTGTGGTGTCCCCGCCTACTGCCCGATGACAGCTGGAATAGGCTCCAGCACCCCCGCTACCCTAGTGAGGATGAATCGTTTCGGAAGATGAATGAATAAATGAATGAATGGCCAAGTACAAGTAATGACCGGGGAAGATGGAAGAGGGGAGAGGGGGAATGCAATGCAACCAGTCTGACTAGCAGCTCAGACCGTTGGAGCGCTCTGTCAGTCAAGTTGCGTCACGAGGGCGGAGCGAATAGGAATCCAACAAAGGCGGTAACATCCAAGCAGGTGTGCAGCACGTTGTTGTCATGGGTGTGTATGCGTGTCAAGTATCCACAACTGCATCGCCAAGCTTATTGTTTCCGTGGAGACATCCTCGGCATATCAGTCTCATGCAGGGGTAAGGGGCTATGGGATCGCTAGCGTCAGAGCATATTTTTCATCCAGGGGAAAATCCAAATAACGGTGGCTTTGTGAGTAGGCCGTCAACAATTTCAGTCAGCCTTCAATGTCTTTTAGCTTGTGACCCTCAATGGCATCGATTACATGAATCCTTGATCAATTTTTCAAGGCCGGATGCCAACTACTCCTTGAAAGTGTCCCATGCCCAAAACCTTTGATATGAGTATGAGTTACAATGCACACATGCATTTTTCACATTACCCCCACCCTCCTCGATGTGTTGCTCTATTCCTGCAGATACATGGCCCACAGTGATCAGCAGATGCCTCTGCAGCTCTGGAGATCGTTTTTGCTGGAACCCAATGAAAAAGGTTTGGAGAATGGCTTCAGCGACCACACCATCACTCCCGATGAACCAAAATCAGAGCCTCTACCTACAACATCTTCACGACTACAAATGGTCAATAAGATGATGGAAAGCTCCGGACTCCATCGGGGACAAAGTCTTGCGATACTCACAGGTAACACATACACACACACACACACACACACACACACACACACACACACACACCATACCTGTCAACTTGTACGTTTTCCCCGTATTTTATAATTTTTTTTATCATTTCAAATCATGTACAGTATATTACAACTTTTATACGGGAAAAAAAGAGCTTGGGTGTCATCCTCGACAACTCACTATCTTTCCACTCCCACATCAATAACATTACCTGGTCCGCATATTTCCACCTCCGTAACATCAACCGTCTCCATCCCTCTCTCACCCCTCACACTACTGCTATCCTTGTTCACAGCCTCGTCACCTCCCGCATCGACTACTGCAGTTCACTTCTTTTCGCCGTCCATCTCAAATGTCTCCATAAACTTCATCTTGTCCAGAATTCAGCAGCCCGGATCATTTCAAAATACTTCTTTACACATTCAAAGCCATCCATAACCTTGCCCCTCGTATCTATCAGATCTTCTTCAGATCTCTATTCCTTCTCGCTCACTCAGGTCTTCATCCTCCCTCCACCTCTCTATACCCTCTGCCCGTCTCAGCACAATGGGGTGTAGAGCCTTCAGCCGCTCTACCCCCAAACTCTGGAACTCACTTCCACCCAATATTCGTAACGTTAATTCTCTTCCCACATTCAAAACCCAGCTCAAAACCCACCTATTTAGACTGGCTTATTCCGCTTAAATTTATTTCGTTTTATAATTTTATCTGTGGTTTTATTGTTTGCTCTTGCCTGTAAAGTGTCCTTGAGTGTTGTGAAAGGCGCTTACAAATAAAATCCTTTATTTGTCCCGCGATGGGGAAATTATTATTATTATTTTTTTAAAATTGTGAACCGATCTCACAAAGACCTTTTTCGCTCAAATCCAGATCGTCTCACCTGCTAGTAGCCAACGACAATGCCGTCGTCGATCGCGACTATTGTCACGGCAAACCAGCAATTAAAGTAATCCTCAATCGTAGGTATGCGTATGGTAGGATTGATAAAGCATGATGTGCGCATGCGCGGTCCGCTGTTGTACGTTTTTTTTGTTGCTTTGTAAGGGGAATCATAATAATTTATAAGGGAGCTATTAGCCGAGGTTGACAGGTATGACACACACACACACACAAAATGATCACTTCCGAAACCCGATTCATCATTCAAGTCTTCTTGCAGAACCAGAGCAAGATAAACATTTACCAATTTCCACTGTGAAGACCCAGGAGATTCTTCAGGGTAGCGTAGTGCAGGAGAGTGCAGAGGGCCATGGCACTGTTGAGTAAGTACGCGTGTAAAATTATTTTTCTACTATGTCATACAGACATCAGGTTCCACTGAAGGCTCTTTGTCATAACAACAGATAGTGTTTTTAAATTCAAAAATGAGTTTTCTGATTTCCCCACAAACTGATGTCAACACTTCAAAATTGCAAACTGTCAAGAATCAGTATTCACTGCGATTTTATGAAGTCAAATGCCTACAAAGCAATAATCACCAACGTCCTCCCCACCCCGTTTTATACACCCTGAACAATTTGTGAAGCGTATAAACATCTACTGCTTTAGATTCCCATGGTTTATTCATCTTCAAGCTGCTTGGGAACTGTTCCACCCTTTAATGACTTTTGTTTGATGTTGAAAGTCCCGTCTGGCATGATATCTTCAAGGTGTGACACCTGTTGTTGTCAGACCAGACGTGAGTGGAAAGTGGAATTATTATTATTATTATTTTTTTTGTAAATGCCTAAGGCGTCAGTTGCCACATACACACTTGTGTGCACTAACTCACAGGATCTCCCACATGTACTTGTCTTGACACCTCAAAATGTTTAAGTTTCTAAACACCGGCTTAAACACTGCTTTGCTTGACTGAGATGTCTTTTTGAGACATGTAATGGGCTTCAGTATGTTTCAGTAATGCAAATCATTTTGGAAGATTTGTATGAGTATAAACCGTCTCTTTCAAAGCCAAACCAACATACGAACAGCAACTAAAGAAAATCATGAAACAATACTTCTTATAACAAAAATGCTGATAAAATGAATGATTGTTTCTTAATTCATTTAGTCGAGTAATGATTACGAAGGTGGCCCAAGGTGGTTAGTACGTCGACCTCACAGTGCAGGGTAGCAGGGTTCGATCCTGACTCCGGCCTTTCTGTGTGGAATTTGCATGTTCTTATCGTGCCTGTGTGGATTTTCTCCAGGTACTCCAGTTTCCTCCCACATTCCCAAAACATGCGTGGCAGGTAAATAGAACACTCTAAAATTGTCCCAAGGTGTGAGTGTGGGCATGGATTATTGTTCTACTCTATGTGCCCAGCGATTGGCTGCCAACCAGTTTAGTCTGTCCCCTGCCTACTGCCCGAAGAGAGCTGGGATAGGCTCCAGCACCCCCCTGACCCTTGTGACCGTTTGCTGTATTTACTGCCTCATTCATGCAGTTAGACCTTAAATGGATGGATAAATTCCATCTATCCATCCATTTCCTCCCACTTATTCTGACATCCCTCTACCCAGACACTTCTTCCAGGATCCCAAGGCGTTCTCAGGCCACCCGGGTGACATAGTCTCTCCAGCATGTCCTGGGTCAACAATAGAGTAACAGAATGTGGTCCACTCTGACTCAATGTCCCCCACCTCCCCTGGGACGCGGGAAAAGCTCTGCCAGAGGTGGGAGATTCTTCCAGACACTCCCAACAAACCCTCACAAGAAACTTGGGTCTGCAAGGTCGGACCGGCATCTTCCCCCACCATCGGAGCCAACTCACCACCAAGTAGTGATAGGTTGATATCTCAGCCCCTCTATTCAACCGAGTGTCCAAAACATGCGACCACAAATACGATGATGCAACCACAAAGTCAATCATCGAACTGCAGCCAGGGGTGTCCTGCTGCCAAGTGCACATATGGACAACTTTATGTTTAAACAAGATGTTTGTTATGGACAATCCATGATGAGCACAGAATCCAATAACAAAAAAACCCCTCTAGTTCTGATCGCGGGGGGTGTTCCTCCCAATCACGCCCTTCCAGGTCTCACTGTCATTGCTCACGTGAGCATTGAAGTCCTCCAGCAGAACAAGGGAGTCCCCAGCAGGAGTACCTGTACTCTCCAGCACACCCTCCAAGGACACCAAAGAGGGTGATCTGCTGTTGGGTGCATAGGCACAAACAACAGTCAGGACCCATTCCCCCACCCAAAGGCGGAGGGAGGCTTCCCTCTCGTCCACCGGTATGAACCCCAATGTACAGGCACTGAGCCAGGGGGCAATGAGTATGCCCACACATGCACTGCGACTCTCACCATGGGCAACTCCAGAGTGGAAGGGAGTCCAACCCTTCTCGAGAGAACTGGTTCCAGAGCCCAGGCTCTTTGTGGAGTCAAATCCGACTAAGTCAATGAGCCCAAGGGAAGGGTGGCCCACGTTGCTTTTTGGGACTCAGACCGGCCGGGCCCCATGGGTGTTGGCCCGGCCACCAGGCACTCGCCAGTGAGCCCCACCTCCAGGCCTGGCTCCAGGGGGGGCTCCATTGCCCCCGGTCCAGGCAAGGGAAAACGCTGTTCAATCTTTTCGTTCATCATCAGAGTCGCTGTCCAAATTGAACCATCCATAATATTCATTCATTCATTCATTCATTCATCTTCCGAGCCGCTTGATCCTCACTAGGGTCGCGGGGGGTGCTGGAGCCTATCCCAGCTGTCTTCGGGCAGTAGGCGGGGGACACCCTGAATCGGTTGCCAGCCAATCGCAGGGCACACAGAAACGAACAACCATTCGCACCCACACTCACACCTAGGGACAATTTAGAGTGTTCAATCAGCCTGACACGCATGTTTTTGGAATGTGGGAGGAAACCGGAGCACCCGGAGAAAACCCACGCAGGCCCGGGGAGAACATGCAAACTCCACACAGGGAGGCCGGAGCTGGAATCGAACCCGGTACCTCTGCACTGTGAAGCCGACGTGCTAACCACTGGACTACCGGGCCGACCACATCCATAATAGTTTCCACCAAATTTTAAATTGAATAGTGTTTCCTGCCTCTACACGAATAGATGCTTAATCTATTTACATATATTTTTAATCCTATCTACCGTAAAAAAAAAAATACATAAAGAAAAATGTAAACACCTGTTTTAGTCGACGTGCCAAAGCAATTCGAGTGCCGCAAGCAAGAAAATGATAGCTTTAGCGCCATCTTGTGGTAATGTTGGGTTGGATTGGATTGGATAAATTTCCCCATTGTGGGACAAATAAAGGATATCTTTATCTTTTTTATCTTTATAAACTTTATTGTCAAATGTATCGTACGTGTAACATACAGCACAGATGAAATTTCTTCCCTCTCAACATAAAACAAGATGATCCGCTGCGGGTGTCCGTGCCGCTATCAAAAGAAAAGTTAACAAAAAAATGACTAACTAATACAAAACAACATAATGTGTGTGTGTGAGTGTGTGTGTGTGTGTGTGTGTGTGTGCGCGCGCGCGCGTGTCTGTGTGTCTCTCTCTCTCTCTCTCTCTCTATCTCTCTCTCTCTCCAGGACTGAAAAGATTGACAAGGTCATTAAGCAGTGGGAGAGCTCGTTCTTCAAGGGCAATCCAAAACTGCGTAAGAAGTATGTGTCCTTGCGCTTCGACCTACACATGGCTGCAGCAGACGAAGGCTGTGCCCAGACCAGACAAGACAGTCTCGCGGATGTCGAGGTGCGGCTCATCATGAAAAGATCTCGCAGTAGCGCAACTATCACTCCATAAATTGTGGCTTCAGACATGAGTGAATTTTGGAGTTCCTACCTGACATTGGTATATCTACAGTATGCATATTGATTTAACACTAAAGTTGGTGGAACACTATTTTGGATGATAAAATTCACTGGCACAGGAAATGATGGTTACATGTCTTTGCACCTGGGCTTTTTTGGGGGGGAGTGGGGGGGCAATCCATCGAAAACTGAAATTAATTCGCTAATAATTTCACTGTAAAACAATAAATTAAAATAGGTGCTGACAAAATTAACTCAATTAACAAACCTGATATGACCAAATAAAAAGTCACATATTCTTTATGATGACGCAAAAATTAACCTAACAAAAAAAACACCCACACACACAGAAGACCTCTCTGCCTTGTCTTCTATTTTTTTGTATGTGTGAAATTGATGTAATTGAAGAAGAAGAAGAAAACCTTTATTAGTCTCACAATGGAGAAATTCCAGATTCACAGCAGCAAAGTTATGAAAGGAAGAAGTAGAACAACAAAAAAATAGGAGCTGCTGGAAAGGCAGCCACTCTCGCGGCGCCATTTTGAAGTCAAAATAATAAAAATAACAACACAACACATAGGACAGAGACAGTCGTGCAATCTTCACCACTTTTCTGCATACACTTTGTTGTCTGAAGCAGTAATAGATGAAAGAGGAGAGGATCAAAGTGTCCTTTCTCCAGTGGATCAGAGACGTCATGCTGAAAATGTGCACACGTCTGCTACAAGCTAAGTTTTGAAAGCAAACACAAAGCTGTTTTTAAGTGCTCATTTTAATTTGTTTCATTTGTTCATTACACCACTGACATTCTCTGATGGAGAGATCGTGTTAAAAACCTGCCGATTTCAACTGGCAGTCAACTCCTTTCATGAACTTTCGATATTGTGGTAATTTTAGTCAAGGGGAACTCATGATATTGTGTCATTTCTTGTCATTGTGCCCCTGACACACATCTAAACCAAATTTAAATACTCATTGTTGGGCTATTGCTCCGACTCAAAGCATAAAGTCGGACACTTCCTCACGCCCCAGGGAGTTGAGTCGTGGTCCGTGCTCAGTACCCCTTTTAACCAGACGGTAGCAGCATTTGTACATAGTTAACGATGTGTAGTGCCACAACACAATACCGTAGGTACTGGATAATGATATATTTTGCCCAACTGTGGAAATTCAGCATATGCTTACACCTTTTAATGCAATGATTCGTATTCACTTATATACTATACTTATATTTACTTTGTATTACCATGCGGTCACATGTAAATGCTTTACCGCCTCAGGGCCACTACGCATTTCAGTTTCGATAAATTCATTTTCCTGTTTCAAGCATTTAAATTTGTTGTTGATGCCGTTCTGCTTGACTATACTTTGCCTTAAGATGCACTACTTCTGTACCTTACACATATTTTGTTTTCGAATTCCAAATAAACAAATATGCTGATGTTGAACCACAAAGTGCTTCGCTTCAGTATTTTTACCGTGACTTACCCTGACAATGATACATTCACATTGGTGTACGTTGACACAAGCTCAACATGTTTATTCATCATGACAAAAAGTAAACAGACAAGAATAAACAGTATACACTGTTGACAAGGCAGTGCAATAAATATCTATAGTGCATCCCTGCAATGTTTTTGCTTCGAGATGACCCAGACAATTTCGATTTTATTCTTCTCAACCTTCTAATGTTTCATCACAATATTATACAATCGATATAATGAAGCAAAGCAACACTGATTTGTATATGTTGATTATCAAATACCATAAAACATCATGCTGTACAAGAAAGGTGCTAGTTTCATTCCACAGATTATTTGGAGCCTATACATTTCAAGATTGTGCATTTGCCTTAATAAAAGCTGTCTAAAAATATATTTTTGTTTGTTACAAACAAATGTTCCTCTAATCTGCAACCCGTCTTAGATGCACCGTATCTTCATACATGAATCAGTCAAAATATGCCTTCCGGACAGATCATGCTGCGTTTTGATTGGTCTCGTGTGGAGGACTTTCTTGCCCATTTTTGAGGGTGCGCAAGCACCCATAAATTTAATCTATGTGCCCCTATAGTTTGACAGATTGTTACTTTTTAATGGGGAGAAGTTAATTCACATAAAGTACTTTGTTGAAATTTATGCTCCGTTCCAGTGATGAGCATCAATCATGGTGATGGGGAAGACTAACATTATGTGCATATGTTCATGTTAAAGCCAATGTGCTTGTGACAGGCTGAGGGGATGCCCGTGACCATTCTAACTCATATTAGGACATAAAAAGAGAGCGAGTGTTAAAAAAATAAAATCATTCGTTCAAAAATCGTTCAAGTGTTTTACATGTTGTGTCTCACATAACCGTCCAAACATAAGTCCAGAGTTCTACTTTTGGTATTTTAGTACTAGTAGTGGCCGGTTTACTCCAGAGAAAAAAAAATTCTACACCAATACGGTTAATGTGTATGTTAGAGGTGTTGCTGTATCGAAATGCAGTTTCATTCTCCCAGAAAATACGGTTAGCCGATGTTTGTTTTCTGAATCCAATTCAGTCTTTGGCTCAACATTTACGGTTGGGTTAGATGTTTGGTCCCAGATTTTCCCAAAATGGGATTTGTTTCTTTTTCATAAATGGGAATAATACTGTGTTAAAAACAGCGACATTAATCATGCCGCGCAAGGATTTCAACACCTCTAAACCGTTGACAATTGAATTTTCTCTTGACTCTTGGATCGTACCTTTGACTTTCCCTATCCCAGGCAAATTGTTTGAATATTTGTTTTAAAATATTATACAACTAAGTAGTATGAAGGTTCTTCAAGTACCACAGCCTGTTTTATTGTCTGCCCAAGGGCTTCCCATACAGTTGCAAAGTGAAATCTTATGTACTCGAAACCACTATGGCAAATACTACGACTGAAATCGACAGGAATGATTGGTTACCAGCAAAGACATGGTCGCCAAAGGAGCAAAGACAGTGGATTTAAGTGCTAGACAGTCCCAGAGCATGTTGATGTCGTAACACGTCTGATTATTTTAGCGCGCGTATACAAGCCTTACACCATGCACGCAAGCTCACACGAGAAATAACAAAACACAAAAGGTGTTTTGATTGCTCCAGCAGTATTACAGACAGCTTAAGTCGGCAAATCGAGGTTTGCCGTGACAATGACATAGAAGCTATTGTGCATATGACAAGCCAGTTTGCCATCCACATGGTTTGAAAGCTGTTACTTGAAGGTAAGATTATTGGTGGTTGCTTCAACTCTGAGCAGTTTTACCTGAAAAATATAGAGACAGTCCATGCGAAGAACCCGATGCTTGATGGTATTTCAGTATTCGAGCACCTAAGATTTGGCGACGACAGCCTGAATAACATTGACAGCTGTGCTGCAGGGCTGCAGAGGGTCATATTCAGCAAAGACATGGCAAACATTCTCCATGCCCGCCTCCACACCTTTTGCTACAAAACCAAACAGCCTACAAACAAAAGGAATAACTGTAAACTATTTCGAATTTAAGACATACATCATTTCAAAGACGATGAATATTGATGTCAAATTATACATGTTAGCTGTTATTCTGTCACATTACACACAAAACAACTTGCCTACCTTGCACCAAAATTTAAACCTTTTCTCCACCTGTAACAGGAAAAAGAAAGAAAGAAAGAAAATCTTGAGCAAAAGACAGAGGGTTTTTTTCCCCAATGGAATAACAAGTGGCTATTTTATCCAGTACAATATTTGCCTCAAATAAGGGGCAGCCCCTTATTTGCCTCAAAGTTCTGAGTTTCAAGAGTTTGGATGTCCTATGCGGGGTTTGGGTAAGGTACTCCCGCTTCCTTCCACATTCCAAAACCATGAATGTTAGGTTACCCGAACACTAAATTGTCTGTAGCTTTGAATGTGAGCGTAACTGTTTGTCATATGTGCCCTGCGATTGGCTGGCAACCAGTCTAAGGTGTCCCCCAAAATGAGGACAAGCGGTGTAGAAAATGATGGATAATGCCTCAAATACTACAATCTGCACGTAGGGTGATTTATTTTACACTGGCCATATGCTATGTTGACAGGAAACGTAAGTAGAAAGGACAATGGAAATGAAATGACCTGATCAGCTTTGCTACAAAATCTAAAAACACCCAAAGAACACCTATTCAGTTATTGCGAGAATAAAAAATCAATGTACTATGTGAAGGCTGTGAGAGCCATTTCAGCTAATGCTATTAGCTTTATTTTTATTATCCATCCATCCATCCATTTTCAGATCCACTTATCCTCACAAGGGTCGCAGGGCGTGCTGGAACATGTCCCATCTGTCATCCGCGCTCCCAGTCACACCTAGGGACAATTTTGAGTGTTCAATCACCCTGTCATGCATGTTTTTGGAATGTGGGTGGAAACCGGAGTACTCGGAGAACACCCACGCAGGCACGGGGAGAACATGCAATCTCCACGCAGGAAGGCCGGAATCGGATTTGAAGCCCTATAGAATAACACATCACATGATCAATATTATAACCAGTGTGAAAAGCAAGTCCAACTGCTAGTCTTGTCAGTTGTGTGCATTCACTGTGATTCCATTATAATGAACCCTCACCTCCGATCCTCTGGATCATTTCCACCATAACTAAGCAGGTGAGCGGGGTAATGGCGCCTGAAGAACTGCCTGGAAAAATAAAAAATATGTTCACATGGAATTTTACTCACAATGCCTCCCTGTGTGGAGTTTGCATGTTCTCCCCGGGCCTGCGTGGGTTTCCTCCGGGTGCTCCGGTTTGCCTCCCACATTCCAAAAACATGCGTAGCAGGCTGAATCAACACTCTAAATTGTCCCTAGGTGTGAGTGTGAGTGCGGATGGTTGTTCGTTTCTGTGTGCCCTGCGATTGGCTGGCAACCGATTCAGGGTGTCCCCCGCCTACTGCCCGAAGACAGCTGGGATAGGCTCCAGCACCCCCGCGACCGTAGTGAGGATCAAGCGGCACGGAAGATGAATGAATGAATGAATGTCTCATTGTGACAAACGTGCCGTCTTACTTCCTGTTGATGTCTGTCACTGTGATGCCTTTCAAAGACACTTTCAGGTTGACGATGACGGGTTCAAAGGAGCCCGACGGCAGTTGGAGGGTGAGGGAGACCGCCTTCTCCACTGCGCAAGGTCCTGTCAACATCTCAGTGGGGACAGCATTCAGGTAGATGAAATTGCAGGCTGAAATAAACACAAAATATTTGTAGAACCCACAATGATGATTTTTATGCGACAGGATTGCTTCTTGCATTTATTGTACTGTATTGGTGTACTCTGACAAAAGAAAGGCATGTTCTAAAGACACCTGGGAACTGCTTTGCAATGTAAAAAAAAAAATAATAATAAAAAACGCTGGTATGTTTCATTTCAATCTTATCTACACAGAATGCAAAAAATAACGTCCGTTTCATTTTATTTCTTTACTCCACTTTCCTTCGCGTTATTAGTTGGCAGTTCTCAAAACTAAAACTGTCTAATATCACAGCATCTTACCTGTTCCTTTCTTTTTCTCGAAGGGTGATTTGTCTTTTGTTCTCTCTTCTCCACTCGGTCCTGTTGTCAGACAAGTCAAGTGAAGAAGACATTATTGAAACAGACAGTGTAATTTGGTGGCTTGGTGATGTGCTGCCGCCTCCTCATATCAGAATGCAAATTATGGTTTTACTTCATCTTTATGTGGGATTGCTTTGCTCTACAGACCCTGGACTGCTTGACAGCAAATAGCTTCTTGCCTTATCGCAACACCCGAGCTCCGCCTCAAAAAATCCACGTCATCTTTAATTCATCCTACGCACGCACACACACACACACACACACACACATACACACACACACACACGCACACACACACACACACACACGCGCACACACACACGCACACACATACTTTACCTTGGGAGCGGAGCAGTAATTTGCAAGGTAAAGCAAAAGTGGAAATAGTATGCTGGTACACCAGAGCAGAGAGACTTCCTGTAAAAAAGAGAACATTTCAAAAATAATTCGACAACAAAAATGACGACAACAAACGCTAAATGGAGTGCAATTATATCACACTTTACCCACACCATATGGATTCTAAATCGTTTTACAAAGCCTCACCCTCCTCACCCATATATTCACACAACCGTGAGAGGCTGCTGCAATGCAAGACGCTGAGACTGGAAGCCAGCCAATCGCAGGGCACACATGGACAAACAGCCATCCACGCTCACACTCAATTGAGAGCATTCAATCAACCTACGATGCATGTTTTTGGAATGTGGGAGGAAACCAGAGGACCAATACTTATACTACTTACCGGTATGTACTGTTTTTTTCAAGCCAAACTAATGAATTACTACTAATCGAACCACATATGTAAAATTCATGAAGCCTGTGCATCCATCCATTGCCAGTCATACCACAGAGGACACAATTGGCCTTTCTTTCATTTCCACACAGAATATCTGCTTTTTGTACCACGAAACAGTCATACTGATTAACTGCATTTGTGAGTCATGTGATCATTATTTCAGGATATGCAGTATCCTTTTTGTGAACTGTTGTTTTTGTGGTGTGCATTGAGGTTGTTCTAATGTAAAATACAGTCCTGGAAGGAAATTATTGGCCCACTCCTCATATAATTTGAGTGCCCAGTACCCCGAGCTATGTTCCGCAAAGTGTATCATGTAACTACATCCATCCATTTTCCGATCCGCTTCATCCTCAAAAGGGTCAGGGGAGTGCTGGAGCCTATTCCAGCTGTCTTGGGGCAGTAGATGGGGGACAACCTGAACTAGTTGCCAGCCAAAACAGAGACGAACAACCATCCGCGCTCACACTCACACCTCGGGACAATTTGGAGTGTTCAATCAGCCTGCCATTTTTGGAATGTGGGAGGAAACACGGAGAAAACCCATGCTGCCTGAGGAGAACACACAAACTCCACACAGGAAGGCCAGAGCCAGGACCGAACCCACGACCTCTGTGGTCGATGTGATAAACACTGGATCACCGGGCTGCTCGTGTGATGTAATTAACAGTCGAAAAAGAAAACATAGAATGCCCCTCGAGGCATTGTTTTTGTCAGTACTATGCCATAGTGTAAGAGAAACTGAAAATAAAACCCCAAGGGTTTATCTGGCTCACGGTTCTGTAGCTCAGGTTTTGTGGCTATGAGAAGTTTGCATGTTCTCCTTCCGCTGCTTGTGTGTGCTTTGTCTGCGTACTCAGAATTACTCCAAGAATGTCAGAATGAAAAAGATTGTAAATTATTGTATTTATGTTGGGTATATTATTTTTTAGTAATCATACATTCGCGAATTATTCGATCGACAATTTATGCTTGCAAAGAAGAATGCTTCTGCCTGTCATGATAGTTTGATTTTGCTTGCAAAGAAGAACGCTTATGCTTGCAATCATTAGTTAGCTTTGCCTGCAATGAAGAACGCTTATGCTTGCAATAAAGATATATCCTTTATTATTTACTCACATCTATAATCATTATATATTCTTAATTATATGATCACTTTTGCTTGCTGTACTGTGTGAAAGGTTAGGGTCGCAACCACCTTTCCGAGGACGTGGTTGGGAAGAGATAACTGTTAAGACTAAACAGTGAGCAAGGGTGAACAGTGAATGGAGACATCAACACCAGCTGCAACGTGATGTTCATGTGACATTTGCACACATGTACGTAAATTGCACTCACATACACACACATAGTCAAACAAGTTCAGTGTGTGTTCAACAGCCCCCACCCTTTAGGATGGACACACCTATGTAGTAGCTTTCCCAATAAATGAGGAGGTGAAGGGGGAGATCGTTAGGGTTACGTGCCGAGAACTGAAACCGAACGCTTCTCCTCGTTCCCTCCTGGTACCAGAATCGAGTCTCTTGTCTCCTCCTTTTGGTTATTCCTGAGTGTCAAATTGGACCAACCTGACAATTTATCCGAAATACACTTGACTGGCAACCAGTCCAGGGTGTGCCCCATCTCAGGCCTAGAGGCAGATGGGATAGGCTCCAGCTCAGTCGCGTCGACAATGACATCATCGTAAGACGCAAGGGCAGTTATGATTAATTGTGACGTACCAGGAAAAGAAATGGAAGCAATCAAGCTGACCTACTTTACTGTGTCTTGTCCAAGCACGCTTAAGATATTTAACCCCACTTCAGTTTTTTTTTCTGTTAATCGCAGCAGTTTCCTTTCATGACCTTCCTGCTTTCCTCAAGAAGATTATTTGACAAACAAAGTGTTGTTGACCTTACCAAAGTACGGTTCCTGAGAAGAGCCTTTAACGCGAACACCCTTTGCTGTTGATTCGATGAGGAAGTGTTTGACAAACTTCAAACCGCCCTCTCCTCCTGTTTGGGTCACACACAACAAACATCAGGAACAACAAAGACGGGTCTACCTTTCAGTTGGTGGAATAGAATTCTATTTGTGTGTGTATATATATATATATATATATATATATATATATATATATATATATATATATATATATATATATATATATATATATATATATATATATATATATATATATATATATATATATATATATATATATCCTTGACTTGCCATTTTCAACCTTCCGGCTAGCAGGCCAGCAGGAGCAGCAGCGACAACCCGCTTTTTTGGAACTTCTCATTCTTTGGTTTTGTCCTTCATTTGTCAAACATTTTTGATGACTATTTTCCCCCCGGACTAAAATATATATACTCCATATATTTATTGCTCCATAAATACACCAGAAACAAAACAACAAGCGCGCTGCAGAAGACCATGCGTATGTCTGTTTTGCCAGCCACGGCAACGTGAGACACGGATACTTAAAGAGTTTATGAATGGAAAGTTTTCTTTTAAAAAGTTGCCAGATTGGTCCACTGGCAAGACCAAAGTTACAGGTATACGATGTATGCCACTGACACGATTGTTACTTGTTTGGAACTATTTTGTGTGGAAGGTTACAGTGTTCCGTGTCCATATAAATAGAGTGGGTGGAGCTTCTCTGTGTTCGTCTGACAGTGACGGTGCGCTGGAATGGTAGCGACCTAGCGAAAATAAAACGTCTCCAGTGTTGTCATCGAACCAAGTGTAGTCATCCGAAATGATGTCTACACAAAACCATAGAGAGACTCCCGCGCAAGAAGGACCAACACAATCAACATAGCGTGACTGTGTTCGGAGGAGTGAAACCCCCACTTTCAGAATGGTTTGCCCCAGCAACACGGGGCAACACGTGCACTTTTTTTTTCGGCCGGCAGTTTTGAATACAGCGGCACATAATGAACCCTGGTGTCCGGTGTCTCGTTATTCGTCAACAAACATACAGAAACAGACTGCTGTGTTCAAAGCAAACTTGAGAAAAACGAAGTATGCAACCATGGCTTAAATCCATGATAGGCTGAGTTCTAGTTTACCTTTGATGTGCACATTATAATGTTATATTGCTCTGTTCTGATGCCATAAAAAGAGCTGTTAAAACAGCTGTTGTGTGACAAAATATTTTTTTCACTGTTGTTGATGGACAGTAATATTGTGTGAGAGATTATGTGTGAAAAATGGACATGTAACATTGAAAGTCGAAATTGTTATTTCAGTAAATATTTGCATTTTGCACATAGAAACCGGATTCATGATTCCATGTTGATGAGAGCATTAAAATGGGGGAAAATAGGCCAAAAAATACAAAAGGAAATTCAGAAACGATAAAAAAAATGGGCGAGTAATCACAAGATTTTTTTTGTGAATTTGAGTTAATTATGAAAGTTGCATTTTGAATTAGATTAAATATTTTAATTGGTTGACAGCTCTTATATATTCATTCATTCATTCATCTTCCTAACCGCTTGATCCTCACTAGGGTCACGGGGGGTGCTGGAGCCTATCCCAGCTGTCTCCGGGCAGTAGGCGGGGGACACCCTAAATCGGTTGCCAGCCAATCGCAGGGCACACAGAGACGAACAACCATCTACGCTCACACTCACACCTAGGAACAATTTAGAGTGTTCAATCAGCCTGCCATGCATATTTTTGGAATGTGGGAGGAAACCGGAGCACCCGGAGAAAACCCACGCAGGCCCGGGGAGAACATGCAAACTCCACACAGGAAGGGCGGAGCCGGAATTTAACCTTGCACCTCTGTACTGAACCAGTAGACCATTAGCCTGCCTATATAAAATGGTCCCATATTCCTTGTCAAGGAAAGGGTGTGCCCATTCCCATCAGTTGGGTTAGGTAAAGTCAGTGAGTCATGAGGCCCTTTTAAAACTTGACATCATTATGTACTGGTCACAGAAATGCAGCTGTTACATTTAAAAACAAATCCGAAAATAACCACATGGCCTCAAACCTACCAATGTCTGCAGTTGCAGAACTGGCTGCTGCTTGGTCAACCTTCATGGCAAGACCAAAACTTCCTCTGTATGTAGTGCTGTCCCTCACCACAAATGTTCCTGGTTCCTTGTCCTTCACAAAGGCCTCAGCTGAAGTGGATCAGACATAAGATGTTGTTATTCCTGATGCACTTCCTTTTTTTTCACTGCAAAAGAGTGAACTTAAGCTGTGTTAGCTTTCTCATAAAAATGCTCTCCATAACTGTTTTGCGAAATATGCCCTACGATGGGACTCTTACCTTCTGCTCTGCTTATATGAGGACGGAACCAAATTTTCGAAGAGTCCATAACAAATTTCATTGATGACTGACTCCCATTTAAATGGGCTTCGGAACCTGAAATCGGCAAGAAAATGTTTAAATGGAGTCAGTTGGATGAAGTTCCAAAGAATAGCCAGTATAGACACAAACAACAATGCTTGAGACTCACTGTGACAAGTAAATGGCTTCTGTGCTATTTCGTTGTCTGAAGAAGATTTCTTACTGTCCTGATGTGGTACGCCATTGATCAGCAACAATGGAATATCAGTAAAAGACCCAGAGAGTGACTGCTCAGGACTGCTCCTTGAGCAGTTGGCTGGCATCTCCTGTCCTCGCTTCTCTGACCCATCTTGGGCCATATACTGCCTTGTCCTACACCCATCACTGAGAGAGAGGACTGATCCAAGACCGTCTGCATCTTCGCTGGCCAAAGACTGGGTGCTATATGAGGACAAGAGGATCAGTACACACTGTAAAAAAGACCACCATTTGTATATACAGGTATATGTGTGTGTGTGTGTGTGTATATATATATATATATATATATATATATATATATATATATATATATATATATATATATATATATATATATATATATATATATATATATATATATATATATATATATATATATATGTTTTTTTAATGGGGGGGCTAAAACAGTTATGTTACCATAGTTAGCACAACAAAGCAAGCAAGTTATTTCCTCCAAAACAATTTCCGATTTGTTTATTCTTATATCTTTAAGTTCGGGGGCCAATACAAGGGACAATTCTGTAAAGTCTCTTTTTTTGTTGAAAGCCAATTTTCACAACAACAAAAGTTAAAATATTTACAAGTACACATTATAATGTTTCAGCGTGACCAGCGAATAGCCCTTTAGGTCAGGGGTGCCCAAACTTTTTGGATCCAAGATTTACTTTTCGATCAACTAACCTCTACCCTTACCGCCGCGCGCATACGCACGCGCACACCCACACACACACACACATGCACACACGCGCACGCCATGATGAGAAACAGCCTGAAATGGAGGCATGCGACGCACTTTTGCAGCCTGTTAACTATCGTAGCTCACACGTACCGTTTTAAAGTGCTTCCCTGGGCCCTCCTAGATTCCTATTCTTTGCTCGTGCCCTCGGTGAATTGAACACGAAGCAAACTCTGAATGAGAATCATGACGATAAAAGATAGAGCGCAACAGCTCTGATCACAAGCTGCAATTGCAAACTGCTGAGCGCTAACAACTTCCGGTGATGTAATCACGCGCCACTGTAAATTTAAGGTTTACCTGCTTTATTTAATTTTGAAATATTTTTTTGGTGAAAATGAGACTGATAAGATTATTAGTGTGCAGTGTATATTAATGCAAAAATATATTAAATGGTTGTTTGTTTTTTTTCTTCTTGACAGTCCTCGGATCTACTTGGGACCTGTCTTAGATCTACCGGTAGATCAGGATCTACCTAATGGGCACCCCTGCTTTAGGTCAATGTCCTGCATTATATACGGGAAAAAAAAAGTAATTTGACCCTCCTGTCATGTTGCAGGCCAAATATACTCATTGTGATGTACATACAAGTAAAACAAACAAACAAACAAAAATATAGCTACAAAGAAGATGACCTACAGTAGATATATTTTTTATGATGAGACGAGTAGCAGGTCGGATTGATCCATGAACATTTTCACCATCACAAGAAAGTTTTTTCCAAAATGGATTGTAATGGCCAGTTTGCGCTGTAAAGGTGCTAATTTGTTTCCCTGTAAGCCTGAACAGGACATAAGCATTGTAGAAAACAAATGGACGAGTGTCTTTGACTCAAAATTTTGAAATATACTGTACTTTACGTATCATATAATCAGGGTATAGCCCGCCTACTGCTGGAAGACAGCTGGGATAGGCTCCAGCACACCCACAACCCTTGTGAGGATAAGCGGATCAAAAAATGGATGGATGGATGCATCATCAAACAAATGTGGCTGCAATTTTGTGGTTGTAATGGCTGTAGTTAGCAGTCCTGTCATACTGAGGTGGTGTTGTTTAATTCTTAGTTTAGCTTTCATGAGTTGAGAAAAATGTAATATAATCATACGATATAGAGACTCTCTAATCATATGATATAGAGAGTTGAGGAAGCTCAACTGGCGGACCGCGTTCCACGACCGGACCGCCGACCTCCTCTGTCCGCGATCGCTTGTTAAAATTATCCGTTGTATTCTTTGCGTGCACTAACAGATGTAATGCGCGACTTTGCGTGTATAATGTTTGACTCACTGGAGATCCTGGCTGACCAGGGCATGTCGGCGATAAGATGCGCTGATTGGCTCCTCTGAACTGAAGGTGTGACCATACATAAGCGTCAGCATATACGATGCGCTGATTGGCTCATCTGAACTTAAGGTGTGCCCATACATAAGCGTCAGCATATACGATGCGCTGATTGGCTCATCTGAACTTAAGGTGTGTCCATACATAAGCGTCAGCATGCGTCTATCCCAATACACACGCATTCAAAATGGATGATACAGACGCTTGCGCGACGCCACACTGTGCTCACAGCTTCAGCCTAGGAGAGCCGCACACAGACAATTACACAAAACGAATCGCGGGAGGTTTCGATTGTGTGCAGTTCTGCTCCCGTCTACATCGGAGATCTTTGCAGCTGTTTAATAACAGAACACCGCAACATGGGAAATGAACATCACAATGGCGTCTTCAAATAATATTTGCATGCCTCAGACATTGCATTCACCTTTAGTGGAAGAAAAGCACTGCACATCCCTGTGCTACCTTGTGTCAGTATTTAAAATCGTTCTTAACTCCTCTTCTGATATATTTTTAAGTGATTTCAGAAGGGGATGTGAAAAGGGGAATTGTACAAATGAAAAGGATATTTTTGTTTTCATGTTTAGTATTTATTTTGGTAAATTTAGTATTTTGTTTTGTTTTTGTTTAATTAAGGGAAAAAAGACAACTACTGTTTAACAAAGTTAATATAAAAATGTCTTGTTTCCCTAAAAGGGCTGTTTCTATTATTAAGCAGGCACAACTTAACAAAATAAAAGAGTTCCTGTGCCTAAACACAATACCTCTCATTATTTGCTGTGTACTGGCAAAGTGAATAATTGTTATATTCATGCACCCCATTATTGGTTGGTTGTGAGGAGTGTCGATTTGTATAAGCTTGCCTTGACCATACTAAATGGGCGTATAGCCCTGCTCCCCATGACCGCCGTGCATGGGACCGGACCTTGGTCTTATTAAAAAAAAAAAGTGGACCGACAGCATTTCTAGTTGAGGACCACTGATATAGAAGCTCTAAAATCGAGCTGCTACGAGAGAATAAAAATGGAGATCGGTGCAAACTACAACCCCCACTGAACTTTATCATTGAATGAATAGCTCATTGATTGGACACATCATTAGCATGTGAACTGTCAAATATTCAGAACAGTTTTCAGTACGATGCAGCGCAGTTGTACGCACATTGTAAAGTGCAACCACTGTAAATAGGTTACGAGTGAGCCTTGATATCTTTCTAAATGCGAATTTAGTTCTTGTGTCGTTTGATTGAGTCAGTGGTTGTGAATGATTCATCCATCCATTTTCCAAACCGCTTGATCCTAGCGTCGCGGGGGGTGCTGGAGCCTATCCCAGCCGTCTTCGGGCAGTAGGCAGGGGACACCCTGAATCGGTTGCCAGTCAATCGCAGGGCGCACAGAGACGAACAACCATCCACACTCACATTCACACCTGGGGACAATTTAATCAGCCTTTTCATTCATTCATTCATTCAGCCACGTATGTTTTTGGAATGTGGGAGGAAACCGGAGTACCCGGAGAAAACCCACGCAGGCGCGGGGAGAACATGCAAACTCAACACAGGGAGGCTGGAGCTAGAATTGAACCCGGTACCTCTGCACTGTGAAGTCGACATACTAACCACTGGGCCGCCCATGTGACTTATTCATTATTATTGATTGTTCACGAAGGAAGCGAATGAGTTGTACCTGCCAAGGATGTAGCTGGTATCTGAACATGTTGATGTCGAGAGAAGTGAGGCTGCACTGTTCCTATTTGGGTAGGACAAGCGAAGGGACCCTTGGGAACAGGATATGTCATGCCTCAATGGGGAATTTCTTTTGGGTGCCCCCCCACACGGCAGCGGAGGCCGCGAAAAGGAGTGGGAGTCTGAAAAGACCAGCGTGCCCGGGGGACTGAAGCTGACACTGGGCGGTCTGGTGGCGGGAACACTGGAGGACGTCGTGGGTGAGAAGCAGGATCCTTCTGAGGGAGAACAGGAAAGGTTTTGCTGTTAAAGGGTACATGTGAGGGGGGGGGGGGTGTAAATGATTGGTCTTCATGCTCCTACTTCATGCTTTGGTTTTATATTGACTAAAAGGGCTTGGCGAGTGTACGCACACAAACTGCACCCCGAAAATTCTCATGCAGGTAACTGCCTGCACAGCACAGAGTAATCCTTTCAAGGTGGACGTGTTAATTTTATCAACGATCCGAGAGAGGTTCTAACTTGTTCTTGTTCACTTCAGGTTAGGTCAACGTCTCTGTGCTGATGGGAACTATGGCTTCAGTTCATTCACTCAGGGGAAAATAAATGCGGTCGGCGTAGGAGCCAAACCAAAAACTTGCGCAGCCAAATTTACATAGCAAATTCGTATTGTGCTTTAAGTACGCAGAAAAGGCTGTGTTTTGCACATGGGGGTTAACTCCTTGAACATATCTGATCATTGTAAATATTTTTGCTTCCAGAAATGCACATACAACCTATAGTATAGCTACAAGCAGAATGGGCAATACAATAGAATAGGCTTGACACTTTGCTCATTGTCTCACAGTTGTCACTGGGTGGTACCACCGCACTACGGTTCACTTACATTTTGAAATGTCCTTCCATACTTATTTTTCCATACTTATTTGCCATGTCCTTGTTTACGATGATGCTAATGCAGCGTGTTATACCGGAGACAAATTCCTTGTGTGTTTTACATATTTGGCCAATACAGATGATTCTGATTCTGATGTATTTCTACTGCAAAGGCACAAAGTGAAAACAACTCTACACCACGACTGGGCTTATATGGAAATGTTCTTTGTGTGAGAAGGCTGAGAGGTTCAGGGTGTGTCTCATAATAAAAGTCTGGGCAGCAGTCCCAGAACACCTGCATTGGTGCAATTATTCTGCGATTTAAAAAAAAAACAACAACAAGAAAACAAAAGGAACTGCTGTAGGCTGGGTTGTATTTTCCCAAAAAATTAAACATTGAGAAAATTTGTCTGAACATGCCTTTGGATCACCTCGGTGTTATATTTGGAATACCATTCACTTTTCCCGATGTTTTGTTTTACCTCTTGCTTTATTGCTCTGGTGTTATCTAAGATCAAGATTTAATTCCGTGCCAGCATACTTGTACCTATAGCTGGAATGATGCATGCATGGTTTTTGTTGGGCTGAATTGGTTCAAAGCTCGGATCCAGTTCAAGCATGAGCTGGTTGAGATTATCCAGGGAAATGTCCAGATCCACATCCCCGATGCGGCTGCTGGGCTCGCTTGGACGTGAACACGCAGTCACCGTCTCCTCTTCGGGGTCCAGACGTATAGTTTGACCCACTCTCAAAACGTGATTGGGTAGGATATGGGACATGCCTTCGGCGATAGGCATCATGTTCGAAGGAGTGCTCACAATCTTTTGGCACAACTGAAGACATGGACACAACAAAGAGAGATCAGTTACAAATTGTTACAGACCTAAATAGCAGTTGGAAGGTTCTCCCTTTTCCATCACGGGATCTAATCAGAAATATTTGTTTCCAGCTTTGTGCACGTTGTCACTCATTTTGAAAGGTAACTTGGAATGCTCTATTTTCAAACACGGGTGCACATACACTCGGCATAAAAACTGCCTCATCATTCTTGCACCCGGGAAAGTCAAGTTTACAGTGTCCCAGCTGACCGAAGATGTTTTTTTATTACATCCCCCTGACAATGTGGTGACAAAAAGTAGACTGAAGCATCGACTAAGTTGTGGTGCATTTAGTGTCAAGCAATTTTGGTGGATTTGATCAGATTTTGCGCTCCACTGCAAGGCGTGGTGGATGTCATTGTGTTTAATTCATACAGTAAATATCAAGTAATTTAATATGTTGTTACTATTATTCCCATCTTGAATGCATTTTGAAGTTAGCCCCGTGTCCTGGAAAACTGGATGGTTTGTGTGTTGTCGGGGGGGGCAGGGGTGACAGATGTTTGATCGTGGGTACAAGGGGGTCTCCAAGCGCCCAATTGAAAGGGTCCAACTTTACATCATCATCTTCTTGTCGTTCCTTTTAAATTTAATTTGCATGCACGTATCTCCTGCATGGACTCCAGTGCAATGTCTGTTATTTTTCCCCGATGCTTCACCTGTGCTTAATTTAATGGGGATGAGAAGGAGCCGCTTCGATTGGCCAGTAATCAAGTTGATTGTGTTCACCCTCACATATGCACAAACGCCCACTTCTCACTGTGCCTGTGTATGAAAAAAAAACACATTTGTCCATTCTTTATCCAAACAGCGTATCCTCACAAGGGTCACAGGCGTGCTGGAGCGTATCCCAGCTGTCTTAGGGCAGCCTACTATGCATGTTTTAAAATATTGGAGAACACCGGAATACTCGAAGAAAACCCAGGCAGGCACGGGAAGAACGTGCAATTGTCACAAGGACGGAAAATTAACCCTGGACCTCTGTACTGTGAGGTGGATTTGCTAACCAGTCTACCACCGTGGCGCTGATAAAAAGACCAACAGAGCAAAAACTCTGCCAATGCATAGAGTTACACTTCACTACACTAGGCTTGCGGCAGACATGAAAATTGGGTACAAACCCGGGGGTTGGCAACCCACGGCTCAAGATCCGCATGCAGCTCTTTAGCGCCCCCTTGTGGCACCCTGGAGCTTCTTTTAAAATGTTTGAAAATGGAAAAAGATGGGGGAGGGAAATCTTTTTTTTTGTTTTAATGTTTTCTATAAGAAGACAAACATGACACAAAAGTTTTCCAATGCTGTAAAAATGTGTCGAATAAATATTAC